>NW_027507788.1:216638279-216713279 GCF_037356315.1 Lithobates pipiens
CAAAAAATATAAACCCCAGTGGTGATTGAATACCGCTAAAAGAAAGCTCTATCTATCACATTTTTTTTTTTTTTAAACTTCACATGGGTACAGCATTGCATGACCGCGCAATTGTAATTCAAAGTGTGACAGTGTTGAAAGCTATAAATTGGCCTGGGCAGGAAGGGGGTGAAAGTGCCTGGTTTTAAAGTTGTTAAAAGAGAAGTTTGGCCTTTTTTGGCCTTTTTGTTTTTTAATCAAGAATCATATTTACATAGGTTCCGATGCTGCATTTATCTCCCACCAGCTTCAAGGCTGAGAACTGAGCGATCAAACACTGCGATTGCTCAGTTCCCAGAGCTCCAAGAGCAGAGAGCTGGTGACTGTCAGCCACCGGCTCTCTGCTCTGACTCCCCCTCCCCACGTTCACTGGAGCGCTGGGCTGTGGAGGGGGTGGGAGTGGCTGGCTCAGGCTCTTAGTGGCTCCTTGAGGGCCTTAGACAAGTGCCAGTCTAGGGTTGTAGGCGGATCCTGACCATATTGTCGCGATCTTGCCCCAGCCTAGACCGGCTCTGTGACTTCAGCTGACAGCGGGCTTCATCTCACTGTAGGCTGAAAATGGGTCACAGGAGTGCAGAATGAACAGGATAAGTACAGCCAAACAAGCTCCTTTAAAGTTATTGTAAACCCCTGAAATTAATAATGAGCAAAACATATCCCTCTATAGTGTGCACTTGCCTCAATCCAACACACCTAGTGTGATTTATGTCTCCTCCGTCCTTCCTCTGCTATCTGTATGAGTCCCTTCTGGCAATCTATGCTGACAAAAGGCAATCCTAGGAGATGCCCCCCCCCCAGCACACAGCAGGTGATTGACAGCTTCAGCTATGCATGTTTCCCAATGAGACTGTGTAGAGGGTGTGTGCCCATTCCTTCCACAGAGGTCTCAGATTGCACTCCAGTTAACTGCTCTATGCTATGCATGGTGTGCCACCAGATCCCCATCCCTGCCTGCCCTCTTGAGCTCAGAGATGCTTTCTACATTCTGTACTTTGAACAGATGTAGAGGAGAGAAGGCCTGCAGATAAACAGGTACAACCTTAAAGTGGTTCTAGCGTGAGAATTGCATTGTATGCATTAGGATAAAAAAAATAACTTCTATGTACAGCTCCCTTCCCCCACCCCTTATACTTAACTGAGCCCAATGTCAATTTAGTGCTGTGCATGAGAGCGGGATCACTGTTCCCTCACCGGCTCTCAGACACAACGGCTCCTGCTGCCTTCAATCACAGCCAGCGAGGAGGGAGCAAGGCCGAGCCGCAGTGCGTGTGTCATTGGACATACACAGTGCGGCTTGAGATGGAGCCTGCACTAGTGCCGCCATAGCAAGCGGCTTGTCATGGTGGATCTCAGCAAGGGGGAGGAGCGGAGGACCCAACAAGAAAAGGATCGGGCCGCTCTGTGAAAAGAAAAAAAAAAAAAAACATTACACAGAACAGGTGAGTATAACATTTTACAATCACTTTAATCCTGATGCCATTTTAAATAGCGATGGGATTCAAGTGCTTTCGACAAAGTAATACATATATTGTATTTTTAAATACAAAAAAGGTTTTCTTTTGGTGATATCGCCTTGCAAAAATTAACTTTTTTATACATTCGGTAAACAAAAAAAGAAACAAAACTGGAAAAAAGCACTTTTTTTTTTTTTATTTTGACCAGTGTTCATTTAAAATAAATAATGTTACTATAGAGCAGTTATGGAGAACCTTGGCACCCCAGGTGTTTTGGAACTACATTTCCCATGATGCTCATCTGCACTGCAGTGTAGTTGAGCATCATGGGAAATGTAGTTCCAAAACATCTGGGGTGCCAAGGTTCGCCATCACTTCTATAGAGTAAAAGTATTCATTTAGCTCTACAATTTGTCCTGTTTAAAGTGACACCAAAATTATATTTAGGGAGACGGCCATCAGAAGCTACAGAATGTTTTGTTCAGATCAGAGAATTCTTCCTATTTATCACCCTCGTTGTTCTCTTGCAGCTCTGGAGCCGTAATCTCCAACAAAGTGTCAGAACGGACATCTAGGTAAGCTTTACAATTGCAACTCAAAACCCACCCACATGATAGTTCCCCTCCAAGGAAGAGCCTACGAGTCAATATTTTTGACTGATTTGGGTAATGTAACTGTAAGGTGGCCAACAATTTGCTGACTTCATAATCCTGTAAGTGCTCTACTTGATTGAATTGGCAAGGCCTTGCAAGAAGAAATCAACATTTGTTTTGACCTGCAAATTAATTTCGGCCACTTGAATTAGCAAGAGTTGTACAAATTTTGCTCTTGTGCTAAATTGTTTTCTGTTCTTCACCTTATCAGTGTACTCAAATTAAAGCTGAACTCCAGGCAAGCGACTCAATAAACAGCTCAAATGATAGATGTATGTGATGTACGAACTGTCTGATCTGCCGACACATTTCTAATGTTGTTCGGCCCGTTTTTGTAATCCAGTCATCCCGGTCAGACTGGTGACCTCCAGTGCACCTAAATGGTACAGACTGGTGACCTCCAGTGCACCTAAATGGTACAGACTGGTGACCTCCAGTGCACCTAAATGGTACAGACTGGTGACCTCCAGTGCACCTAAATGATACAGACTGGCGACCTCCAGTGCACCTAAATAGTACAGACTGGTGACCTCCAGTGCACCTAAATGGTACAGACTGGTGACCTCCAGTGCACCTAAATAGTACAGACTGGTGACCTCCAGTGCACCTAAATGATACAGACTGGCGACCTCCAGTGCACCTAAATAGTACAGACTGGTGACCTCCAGTGCACCTAAATGATACAGACTGGCGACCTCCAGTGCACCTAAATAGTACAGACTGGTGACCTCCAGTGCACCTAAATGGTACAGACTGGTGACCTCCAGTGCACCTAAATAGTACAGACTGGTGACCTCCAGTGCACCTAAATGGTACAGACTGGTGACCTCCAGTGCACCTAAATGGTACAGACTGGTGACCTCCAGTGCACCTAAATGGTACAGACTGGTGACCTCCAGTGCACCTAAATGATACAGACTGGTGACCTCCAGTGTACCTAAATTATACAGACTGGTGACCTCCAGGGCACCTAAATAGTACAGACTGGTGACCTCCAGGGCACCTAAATGATACAGACTGTTGACCTCCAGTGCACCTAAATAGTACAGACTGGTGACCTCCAGTGCACCTAAATAGTACAGACTGGTGACGTCCAGTGCACCTAAATAGTACAGACTGGTGACCTCCAGTGCGCCTAAATTATACAGACTGGTGACCTCCAATGCACCTAAATGATACAGACTGGTGAACTTCAGTGCACCTAAATGGTACAAACTGGTGACTTCCAGTGTACCTAAATTATACAGACTGGTGACCTCCAGTGCACCTAAATGGTAAAGACTGGTGACCTTCAGTGCATCTAAATGATACAGACTGGTGACCTCCAGGGCACCTAAATGGTACAGACTGGTGACCTCCAGTGCACCTAAATGGTACAGACTGGTGACCTCCAGTGCATCTAAATGATACAGACTGGTGACCTCCAGGGCACCTAAATGGTACAGACTGGTGACCTCCAGTGCACCTAAATGGTACAGACTGGTGACCTCCAGTGCACCTAAATGGTACAGACTGGTGACCTCCAGTGCACCTAAATGGTACAGACTGGTGACCTCCAGTGCCCCTAAATGGTACAGACTGGTGACCTCCAGTGCACCTAAATGGTACAGACTGGTGAACTCCAGTGCACCTAAATGGTACAGACTAGTGACCTCCAGTGCACCTAAATAGTACAGACTGGTGACCTCCAGTGCACCTAAATGGTACAGACTGGTGACCTCCAGTGCACCTAAATGATACAGACTGGTGACCTCCAGTGTACCTAAATTATACAGACTGGTGACCTCCAGGGCACCTAAATGGTACAGACTGGTGACCTCCAGGGCACCTAAATGATACAGACTGTTGACCTCCAGTGCACCTACATAGTACAGACTGGTGACCTCCAGTGCACCTAAATAGTACAGACTGGTGACGTCCAGTGCACCTAAATAGTACAGACTGATGACCTCCAGTGTGCCTAAATTATACAGACTGGTGACCTCCAATGCACTTAAATGATACAGACTGGTGAACTTCAGTGCACCTAAATGGTACAAACTGGTGACTTCCAGTGTACCTAAATTATACAGACTGGTGACCTCCAGTGCACCTAAATGGTAAAGACTGGTGACCTTCAGTGCATCTAAATGATACAGACTGGTGACCTCCAGGGCACCTAAATGGTACAGACTGGTGACCTCCAGTGCACCTAAATGATACAGACTGGTGACCTCCAGTGCACCTAAATGGTACAGATTGGTGACCTCCCGTGCATCTAAATGATACAGACTGGTGACCTCCAGGGCACCTAAATGGTACAGACTGGTGACCTCCAGTGCACCTAAATGGTACAGACTGGTGACCTCCAGTGCACCTAAATGGTACAGACTGGTGAACTCCAGTGCACCTAAATGGTACAGACTGGTGAACTCCAGTGCACCTAAATGGTACAGACTGGTGACCTCCAGTGCACCTAAATGGTACAGACTGGTGACCTCCAGTGCACCTAAATGGTACAGACTGGTGACCACCAGTGCATCTAAATAGTACAGACTGGTGACCTCCAGTACACCTAAATGATACAGACTGGTCAAAGACACGCCCACTGTCTGCTGACTGCCAAATAAAGGAGCCTCAGCACATTAGCCAGAACCTCCCTGTGCTCCTTCTTCCTATAAGTCCCCTCCCCCTACAGTTAGACTCACTCCCTAGGTAACACAACCCCTTGATCCCCTCCTAGTGTTAACCCCTTCCCTGCCAGTGACATTTATACAGTAATCAATGCATTTGTATAGCACTGATCGCTGTATAAATGTGAATGGTCCCAAAATGGTGTCAAAAGTGTTCGATATGTCTGCCGCAATGTCGCAGTCACAATAAAAATCGAAGATCGCCGCTATTACTAGTAAAAGAAAAATAAAAAAAATATAAAAATGCCATAAAATAATCCCTTATTTTATAAACACTATAACTTTTGCGCAAACCAATCAATATACGATTATTGCGATTATTTTTTTACCAAAAATATGTAGAAGAATACATATCGGCCTAAACCATCGGAACAGCAGTGTAGTTGCAGTAGGAAGATACACCCTGTGCGGATCGTGGCTGACTGGCTGTGTTGTAAAGGAATGTGACTGCAGTCCTGTGGAGGAGGAGCAGTATAGAGTGCTGTAATGGGAAAGGAGCTCAGCAGCCGGGCATAGCATCCAGGGCAGAGGGGTGGTCAGGGGGCTTTGAGGGGGCACAACTTAGATCTGGGGGGGCAAAGCCATATGACACAAACACTTTCCCATCCTGGGCTGTTCTCACCCAGTGCTCCTCTACATTCAGGAAATGGCTCGCAGCTTCTCCCCAGCCAATAAGAACAGAGGGGTCTGGACTGTGGAAGGCAAAGTGAAAGCCCAGTCCTGGAGCATGGCTGTGGGGTCCTAGGGCAGATCGGAGCTGGATTTTGTGAAGGATATGATAATATGACAGGGAGGCTGCAGGGGACCCCTGGAGATAGGGGCAGGGTTGCGATTGTGACTCCTGCAACCCCCTTATGCTACGCCCATGCAAGAGGCGATTTACTATGTTTCCAGTGACTATAGGTACACTTTAAATAAACCCAAAACTCAATTTTGCAAAGGACTGGACATGTATTAGGCAATCAGTGACACTTGTCTTTTTTATTTCTGATACATAGTCTAAAAATATAGACTGTCGCATTAACATACCTCTCATTAAATCCACCATTATGGCTTAATACCAAAAAAGATAGAAATGATTTATTTTCGGTTAGATAAGCATTTTCAATCGAACTAAGCATTCCCGTTAAGATCTACAATAGTATGATAATGATACTAATGTAGTAAATTAATTCAAAAAAGGACGATTGTTTTCAATCTTCGTGAAAGCTCTCTTGGTTAATCCAAATCTAACGACACAGGAAATGAAAATTTCCCTAATAATGAAAAGACAAAAGTTATGAATTGCCCCATTTTACCTGGCAATTTAATAATTCATCAATTAACTTTACAATTAATTAAGTAATGCAAAATACATGGACAGAGTATTCGCTAAAGATCGAAATGAATCTGCTTGGCATTATTTTAGCGAGAATTTTGAAAAGTTGATTACATTTTTTCACCCTTTTTCATTCTTTTATTAATGTATTTTTTTTTTTTTAAGTTTGTAGGACTTGTTTGATACTTTGTAAACTCATAACAGCAAAAACTGTCTGTAAACTGTAACTGATGGTAGTTCAATAAGTTACAAATACACACCGAACCTGCAGTTAGCGCAGATGATTGTCCCTTGATGCAAGCTACTAACATTGGTGGTCACTGGTCAGTGGAGGAGAGACCCTTTATATTGGTGGTAGTGGTCAGTGCAAGGATTTACCTTAAATTGGTAGTCAAGTGGGAAACCAATCTGCCCCTGCTCATTGCTCAAGTAACCCCCAGCAGCCTCTGGAAGAATCCTATTTGGGAAAAATCTGGTCTACACATTAAAGAGTAACTGCACTTTTGTTGAGAAACAAAAAAAAAAGCATTCCACTCTGGTTGATCTATGTACATTGCAGGGATTTTAACTAGGTTTGTTAAAGTGTTACAGAACCCATAACAGTAAAATCAGTGTGTATATGCAGTTAAACGTGCTTGTTATACTCATTGGGGAACCTAAAGGGTTAATCCTCTGCATTGTGTAAAAAGGCTGTTTGATCCTGTCTTCTCTGATCCTCCCCTTCTTCTTCTGTCCCCAATCCATCTCCTGATAGTACAGAGCCTTGGGGACACTCTGCACATGCTCAGTTTGGTGTGTATTGCTAGAGAGTAATTAAAGATGCAGGTCTTTTTGGGGATGTCTCTACCAGCTTTGCACATCTAGAGAGGGACATTTTTGCCCCATTCTTCTTTGCAAAATAGCTCAAGCTCTGTGAGATTGGATGGAGAGTGTCTGTGAACAGCAATTTTCAAGTCTTGGAATTCCCGCCAGCAAAAAATTGAGAGCAGGTTCTCTATTTTTCCGATGGAAAAAGTTCCCATTGGAAATTCCGCTCGTCTGTAGCAATTCCGACGTGCAAAATTCCTACGCATGCTCGGAAACAATTCAACGCATGCTCGGAAACAATTCAACGCATGCTCAGAAGCATTGAACTTAATTTTCTCGGCTCGTCGTAGTGTTGTACGTCACCGCGTTCTTGACGGTCAAAAGTTCAGAGAACTTTTGTGTGACCCGTGTGTATGCAAGCCAAGTTTGAGCGGAATTCTGTCGGAAAAACCATCCAAGATTTTTCTGACGCAAACTCTGATTGTGTGTACGCAGCATAACAGGTGTTCTTATAAGATTGTCCTGTATTTGGCTCCATCCATCTTCCCATCAACTCTGATCAGCTTCCCTGTCCCTGCTGAAGAAAAGTATCCCCACCACATGATGTTGCCATCACCATGTTTCATGGATGGTGTGTTCAGGGTGATGTGCAGTGTTAGTTTTCTGCCACACATAGCCTTTTACTTTTAGGCTAAAAAATTAAATTTTGGTCTCACCTGACCAGAGCACCTTCTTCCACATGTTTGCTGTGTCCCCCACATGGCTTCTCCCAAACTGCAAACATAACTTCTTATGGCTTTCTTTTAACAATGTCTTTCTTCTTGTCACTCTTCCATAAAGGCCTAATTTGTGGCGTGCACCACTAATAGTTGTCCTGTGGACAGATTCTCCCCCCTGAGCTGTGGTTCTCTGCAGCTCCTCCAGAGTTAACTCTTGGCTGCTTCTCTAATGAATGCTCTCCTTGACCGGCTTGTCAATTTAGGTGGAAGATCATGTCTTGGTAGGTTTGTAGTTGTGCCATACTCTGTCCATTTTCGGCTGATGGATTGAATAGAGCTCCGTGAGATATTCAAAGCTTGGGATTTTTTTTTTTATAACCTAAGTTTGCTTTAAACTTCTTCCCTGACCTGTCTGGTGTGTTCCTTGGCCTCCTTGATGATGTTTGTTCAATAAGGTTCTCTAACAAACCTCAGAGGGTTTCACAGAACAGCTGTATTTATACTGAGATTAAATTACACACAGGTGGACTCTATTTCCTAATTAGGTGACTTATGAAGGCAATTGGTTCCACTAGATTTTAGTTAGGGGTATCAGAGTAAAGGGGACTGAATATAAATGCAGGCCACACTTTTCAGATATTGTTTTGTAAAAGATTTTGAAAACCATTTATCATTTTCCTTCTACTTCACAATTATGTGCCACTTTGTGTTGGCAAAATCCTGCTGTGTCTAATCACAGGAGGAGTCGGCTGGGGGGCGCATGGGTTCTGTACCTGAGAGCAGGGAGCAACATACACATGGGTTGCTGCGCCTGTAGGAGCCACCAGTCTGCAGTACAATGTGGGCGGTCCTGAAGTGGTTAACTTTGGTGGTCCGCGGAGAAGGGAGACCCTTCAGATTGGGATTGGGAAATCCTTGAGGTATCCATTTTGTTTTTGGAAATGTATTCCTATTTATTTTGCATCGCTAAAAGCCATTCCTATACTGTTTATTTTTCTTGTATCTCTAAATATCCCTTCAGCCAGCACGCTTCCACACGCAATCGGCATGTTGTGCCGAAGATAGGCGGCTTTGACTCTACATGATTAAATCACACTTGAATGTGACATTGTTTTGTTTCCCTCCTTTTCCCGGGCTTTTCAGTGCTTTTCAGTGCTTCCCCAGTTTCAGGAGCATTGCTGTTGCGGCAAAATTCAATCTAAGTAGAAACATGATGGGGGATGTAGCTGCGGATGAGATGTCAGCTGCTCTGGGCCCCAGACATGATTTAGAGTTGGCATGTCAGCATAATATTCTAATAAAATTATTGTTTAGACAAAAACCCGCTGGTAATAACTTAAAGATGGAGATACTTGTTGCCGGGAAAATCCATAGCTTAAACTGGAAAGACGGTTATGAGGAGGATTTTTTTTTGTCAGGTAAAAGGGAGACAGAAATCAAATGAAAAGATGGGAAGATGGCTGGCGTCTTTTATTTCCTAAAATAAAATGAGTCATTTACGTGACGTGTTGGTGGAGATTTGTAAGGTTATCTCTGGTCATTCCATTCATATAGTTGGAGGGAGGGATTTAGATTAGAGAAGGGATTCTCAACCAAGATTCTCTGGAACCCTAAGGTTCCTCCAGAGGTTCCTAGGGGTTCCATGGAACTCTAGGGTTCCTCCAGAGGTTCCTAGGGGTTCCATGGAACTCTAGGGTTCCTCCAGAGGTTCCTAGGGGTTCCATGGAACTCTAGGGTTCCTCCAGAGGTTCCTAGGGGTTCCATGGAACTCTAGGGTTCCTCCAGAGGTTCCTAGGGGTTCCATGGAACTCTAGGGTTCCTCCAGAGGTTCCTAGGGGTTCCATGGAACTCTAGGGTTCCTCCAGAGGTTCCTATGGCTTCCTTGAGCAATGAGGAATTTTTGTCTCTCAGATAAGTTCCCACTGACAAATAAAATAATTGCGCTAACCTAATATAATGTGCCTAAACCATATGTGGAAATGGTGTGAAATAAACCCATGAAACCATGTACCGTATATACTCGAGTATAAGCCGAGATTTTCAGCCTCTTTTTTGAGGCTGAAAGTGCCCCCCTCGGCTTATACTCGAGTCATCGCTGTCTGCCCGCTCGATCAGCGTGTCGAGCAGACAGACAGCGGCCATTCTATAGTTCAAAAGCCACGCCTCCGGCTCCGCCTTCGCCTGTGATAGGCGGAACACTGAATTTCCCAGCAGCCTGTGTTCCGCCTATCACGGACATCGTATCATCCTCGTACTACGGACGAGGATGATACGATGTACGTGATAGGCGGAACACAGGCTGCTGGGAAATTCAGTGTTCCGCCTATCACAGGCGAAGGCGGCGGCGCAGCTTTTGAATTTTACAATGGCCGCCGAGGCGCCGACGAAGAGGGCACGGGACGGAGGCAAGGCAAGGCACGGGACGGGACGGGACGGGACGGGACGGAGGCAAGGCACGGCGGCGAGGCACGGAGGCAAGGAGGCAAGGCACGGGACGGAGGCTCGGGACAAAGGCTCGGGACACAGGTAGGCTGGACACACACACACACACACACACACACACACACACACACACACACACACACACACACACGGATGGATACACACACACACACAGGGATGGATGGATGGATGGAGACACACACACACAGGGATGGATGGATGGATGGATGGAGACACACACACACAGGGATGGATGGATGGATGGACACACACACACACAGGGATGGATGGACGGACACACAGGGATGGACGGACACACAGGGATGGACGGACACACAGGGATGGACGGACACACACACAGGGATGGACAGGCATGTCTTACCCTCGGCTTATACACGAGTCAATAAGTTTGCCAGTTTTTTGGGGGGTAAATTGGGGGCCTCGGCTTATATTCGGGTCGGCCTATACTCGAGTATATACGGTATATGTGTAACACAGTCCCTATACAGGTAACACTAGGTAATCGAAATAGTGACCTAAATAAATATGACACCATTTAACATAAACCCACATATACATAAACCATAAAGATCATACTCTAATCTTATGACAAATCGCATATAATAAACAGTGAAGTGAATTACAATAAAGTGAGAGACACTAAATCGTCTCTAAATATATCCAAGGGGTTAAATAAAGTGAAAGACAATTAATCATCTCTAGGTGTATCATCAGAAAAAGTTATTTTCCACCCGTGCAAGACTAGAGGTTAGAAATTGAACATTGACCACCATAGTTCAGAAACAATCCATCCATAGCCAAAGCAATCTTCAAATAATTAACCAATTGTGATCCGCCACCAAGATGAGTAGATACTCATTTGGAAAAGATCCCGATGCTGGGAAACATGGAAGGAAAAAGGGGAAGAGGACAACAGAAAACAAGATGGATAGATAGCATCATCGAAACAATGAACATGAAGTTAAGGAAGCTCCGGGAGGTAGTGGAGGACAGCAAAGCCTGGTAAGCTATGGTCCATGAGGCCTCGAAGAGTCGGACACAACTAAACGACTGAACAACAACAACAACAACAACAACTCACCATCCTCAGACAACCCATCACCCCCAGCACTAAAGCCAAAAGCCTCAGAGTCATCTTTGACTCAGACAAGACAATGGATGCACAAATAGGATCAGTAGTCAGCGGATCCCACTATCCTCTTTGCTTATTGCGAAGACTCATCCCCTTCATCCCGGAAGGAGATACAGCAGCAGTAGTTGAAACAATCATCAACTCCCGACTCGACTACGCAAATTCCCTCTACCTAGGACTTCCCAAATACCTAATTTCACGTCTACAAATCGTCCAGAACAGAGCAGCCAGACAGGTAACTGGAAAAAAATCTGGAAATCAATCACCCCGTTCCTGAGGACCCTCCATTTGCTAGCCACGAAGGACCGGGTTACATTTAAGACCCTCTGCCTCACTCACAAATGTACACAGGGCAATACCTCTGCAACAAAAAAAAGCACTACACCCCAAGGTTGCCCCCTCCGGTCAACTAAATAGAACCTCCTCCACTTCCCCAAGACCCGTTATAAATTAAAAGGTGAATGAAGGTTCACAGTCCAAGGACCACGGCTATGGAACGCTCTACCCGCAGACATCCTCTTGGAAAAAAAACATCTGGCCTTCAGGAAGAAGCTCAAGACCCATCTCTTCTGAAGACCCAGATGGACACTGGCAGCAAAAGTGCCTTGAGACGATATAGTTCGCATATGTAGCGCTGTATAAGTTATTCATTCATTCATTCACAACTATTTTTTATTTTTAGTATAGATTTATGTTTAAAACATAGTGCCCCTGATGACGTTAAATCTGACGAAACGCATTGAGCGGAGCCGGGTGCAGTGATGTCACCCCACACGTGTGCCTTGATATTCGGAATGGAGTTGTGATTTTTGTAGGATGCTGTATACAGTTCATGTGTTTAAGTGTTTTTAACCATTTTGATTAAAAAAATTGCACTTGGATATTATACTACATAGATCTATGTTTGTGCCAAGCATGTTTGAATCCTCTTACTGTTGGGTGACTTCCTACCTCTGCTGGCAGTCTATTTTAGACATGCTTGGGACAAACATAGATCTACATCTACAGACCAAAAAATGAATAAAAATAAATAATAATAAAAATAATAGATTTAATAAAAACTTTATTTTATTTAGTGACATAGTTACATAGTTAGGTTGTCTATCTAGTTCAACCAATAAAAAAATACAATCTCATATATACCATCCTTCACCCACAGTTGATCCAGAGGAAGGCGAAAAACCCCAGCAAAGCACGATCCAGTTTGTTACAGCAGGGAAAAAAATTCCTTCCTGATCCACCAAGAGGCAATCGCATTTTCCCCGGATCAACTTTACCTATAAATGTCAGTTCCCAGTTATATTATGTACATTTAGGAAAGAATCCAGGCCTTTTTTTAAAGCAATCTACTGAGCTGGCCAGAACTACCTCTGGAGGGAGTCTATTCCATATTTTCACAGCTCTTACTGTGAAGAAAACATCATTAAATGTATTTGTTACCTTGCTATTGATTATTTTGTAACCTCAACAAAACAAATAAAAAATAAAAAAAGTATGGTAACGCAGGTCCCTGCAGCATTTTTTTTTTTTTTTTTTGCATTGTGGTGCCCTACATTATAGTATGCTGCAGTGTATTGTAACGCAGGCGCATTCTCAAATTGTTTTGTGTTGTCTTCCAAAGGGAAACACATGTATGCTGCGCCATCGCATACTGCGGTAACCTGTGCATTTTACTGCATGTTGCAGTGATGTGTACTAGGGGTCCCAACCAGTGGTGGCCTGTCCATTAGGGGCATGAAGCATGATAGCATGAATCTATCCATGGCCACCATCTATTCATGCGTCCGGCCCCTTTCCGGGCACTGGGCGCATGAATTACAGAGGCCAGGGTTTTTATTTTTTTAAACATCTGATTAGAGCCTGTGGCTCTAATAGGCTTCAAAATAGGGTGAGCTTGGGTCGCAGAGAGTGTGACCGGAGCCCACCCAATGTTGTTACAAGAGCAAATGAATATTAGCTGTTGAAACACTGATCCTCAAACTGTCCAGTGTCCTCCACGACTCCCATGCCAAATTTCTTAAGGTGTGGGCCCCATGGTGGTCATACGCATTCCCTAATTTGCACCTGACCAGTTTAGGACTCGAAATATAATTTGACCCCATCTCCAGCCTGGGGGACCTTTCTTTCTCTTTCCCACCCCCTCTTTGTCCCCCCCTTCTTACTCATTCCATTTCTGGGCCACTGGTTGGGACCCCTAGGGCCACTGGTTGGGAACCCCTGGCCTTGGTTTGAGGGTCGGTTTCAGTTTATAATTTATACCCTTATAATATGTTTTATTATGTATCTTCACGTGAACTTTTATCTTACACTTCATTTCCATATCCCCTGCGTGGGAATTTGTTCTCTGGTTTCCCCCTTTTTATATATCAATAAAAACATTGTACCAGAAACATTGATCCTCAATCTGGCCAATCAGAAGCGGGTGTGAGACCCTTTTTCTGATTGCCCGAAAAGAGAAGACTCCCGATTGGCCGCTGAGGAGGAGGGAGGAAACAGAAGCCACCACTGTGATGACCAGGAAAGCGGGAGCCTGCCGGTGCTCCCGAGCAGGGGAAGCCACCATTGATGGGGTAAACGCTACCGACCGACAGGGGGGTTTGGCATACTGTTTGCGCCCCCCAAATAAAGGTTTCCACTGGCCGCCACTGGTCCCAACATTACAATACATTGGTACTAGGGGTCCCAACATCATGGTGCATTGAAACTAGGGCTCCCAGCATTATGACTTATTGACATTAGGGGACCCAGACTTTTGACACATTAGTACTAGGGGCCCCAGACTTGTACCACATTGATTCTAAGGGTCCCAGCATTATGACACATTGACATTAGGGGTCCCAGACTTTTGACACATTGGTACTAGAAGCCCCAGACTTTTGACACATTAGTACTATGGTAGAAGCCCCGGACTTTTGACACATTACTACTAGAAGCCCCAGACTTTTGTCACTTTAGTATTAGAAGCCCCAGATTTTTGACACATTAGTCCTAGAAGCCCCAGACTTTTGACACATTAGTACTAGAGGCCCCAGACTTTTGACATATTGGTACTAAAAGCCCCAGACTTTTGATACATTAGTCCTAGAAGCCCCAGACTTTTGACACATTAGTACTAGAAGCCCCAGACTTTTGACACATTAGTACTAGAAACCCCAGACTTTTGATAAATTAGTCCTAGAAGCCCCAGACTTTTTAAAATTTTGTACTAGAAGCCCTAGACTTTTGATACATTAGTCCTAGAAGCCCCAGACTTTTGACACATTAGTACTAGAAGCCCCAGACTTTTGATAAATTAGTCCTAGAAGCCCCAGACTTTTGACACATTAGTACTAGAAGCCCCAGGCTTTTGATAAATTAGTCCTAGAAGCCCCAGACTTTTTATACATTAGTACTGGAAGCCCAAGAGATTTGACACATTAGTACTAGAGGCCCCAGACTTTTGACACATTACTACTAGAAGCCCCAGACTTGTGACACATTACTACTAGAAGCCCCAGACTTGTGACACATTAGTACTAGAAGCCCCAGACTTGTGACACATTAGTACTAGAAGCCCCAGACTTTTGATACATTAGTACTATCGCAGAAGCCCCAGACTTGTGGCACATTAGTACTAGAAGCCCTAGACTTTTGACACATTAGTACTAGAAGCCCCAGACTTTTGATACATTAGTACTAGAAGCCCCAGACTTTTGACACATTCGTACTAGAGACTCCCTACTTTTGATATATTAGTTTGTGGTACATTGATATTGAGGGTCCCAGCATTATGACACATCAGCATTGGTGGTGGTAGTGTAAATGGGCCCTGAAAGATCGTAAAACCCAATTTAACCGGCCTACCCATAAGACTTTGCAGCCTAGTCTTGCTGACGCGGCCTTTCCCCCGCACCCCGCAGCAGTGACAAGCCTTGCTATTGTAATGTCCTTGACGTCTCTTCCCTTCCATTACCACCTCCCATAATTCCCTGCCCTTTATTAATACCTGAAAACACATTATAAGCTCGCTTCTTACCTAGAAGCCATTTTAGACAGACGCAATTTATCAATATATTATTATGTGTCAGCAGGCTAAGTACTATGTAGATTGCTGTGCTCTTTTTTTATTTTATTTTTTTTATGTTTGAGAAGCGGTTCATTTTGAAAGCATCTTCCTATATAAGCCGTTAATTTTTCTATCAATCCCCGGGGAAAATAAATAAATAAAAACAAAAGCGTCTTTGGATAGAGAGAGAGAGAGAGAAAAAAAACAAAAAAAAACATGGAGTGTGATATTTATCACGCATTTCACACTTTTCGAAATGCATAAGCAATTACTCCTGGCTTAACCCCGGCCTCTATTTCATGGCTATTTATCAGGCGGTGATCCACTTGCCAACGTGCGTTTCCAAACAAGCATATATCAATTGTGAGTGTAGCGCTGACGCGTGGCGGGGACGGCGGGAGCGCAGATGATGACAATGGATGTGACTTCCCTGCCAGACACTTTGTCAAGGGGCTGCCATGTCCAAATGAGAAAAAAAAATACAGGTGACTGCAAAAAATAATAAAAAATTGTTCTGTTGTCTGTCCTGTTGGCAGTATTTAAAGCTGAACTGCGGGAACATATAAAAGATACAAATTAATGCAACTCTGTAATCATTGATACATCATTAAATGTAATATATGAATTCAAGAAGTGTATGCCTAAAACGGGACCTGGTATCAGCCTCCTGTAGTCCCTGTACAGCAGGGCCAGAGTGTGAGAGGAAGAGGCAGCACAAGGAGCCAATCAGAACATGTGCTAACAAGAAGAAAGCTGATAGGAGGAGAGAGCAGAGTGACAGAGAGATGAGCTTATCACTGTGCTGCTCTTTCTTTCACTGCCCAGTCACAGGCTGGGGGAGGGTCTACCATACCTCCCAACTTTTTTGAGATGAGAACGAGGGATATCTTTTAGTAAAAGTATGTAGGTATAGGACACACCCCCTGCCACACACCCTTAACCACTTACCGACCGGCGCACGACAATGTACATCGGCAGAATGGCACGGGCAGGCAAATTGGTGTACAGGTACGTCCATTTGAAATTGGCGCCCTGCCAGTCCGGTCGCGAGTCCCGCGGACTCGATCACCACGGGGATACTCGCGATCGTCTCACGGGGAGGCCGAATGGGGAGATGCGGAAGTAAACAGCATCTCCCCGTTCTGCCTAGCAACAAGTGACACTGATCTCTACTCCCTGTGATTGGCAAAAAGTGGTCTGGTCTTAAGCCAGCAAAATGGTCCGGTCTGAAAGTGGTTAAAGGAGAATTATACAAAAAAAAAAAGATCAGTTAAACCCACAACTTTTTTTTTTTACTGCTACTATTCCTTTATACAGATTTTTTTAAATTTACAAATGCAGCAATTTAGAAAATGGATAAAAGGTTTAGCCATACCTCCCAACTGTCCTGGATTCGCTGGGACCGTCCCGGGGATTTGATATAAGTCCCGGCGGATCATAGCTGAGTCCTGGAGTGGAGCCCAGTGCCAGAACAAGTACATCCAATGACTTGTCCGGCAGGGGGCCGGCTAGCATGGGCACTGGTTGTGAAGGGTGTATGGAGTACCACACACCGGGATCAAGGTCGCCATGGTGACAAGAAAGCGCCTGAGCTTCTGCCCGAATGTTTGTGACAGAGCGAGAACCAGGATCTGTGTGTGTAAACACACAAATACCGGTTCTGTCAGGGTAGAGGAGAGAGATCGTGTGTTCCTACTAAGTAGGGACAATGATCAGTCTCCTCCTCTAGTCAGTCCCAAACCCCCCCCCCCACAGTTAGAACACACCTAGGGAACACAGTTAACCCCTTGATCGCCCCCTAGTGTTAACCCCTTCCCTGTCAGTGACATTTATACAATAATCAGCGGCTATTTGTAGCTCTGATCGCTGTATAAATGTCACTGGTCCCAAAAATAGTCATTAGTGTCTGGTGTGTATATCGCAATATCGCAGATCACCGCCATTACTAGTAAAAAAAAAAAAAATAATAATAAAAAGGTCAGAAATCTATCCCCTATTTTGTAGACACTATAAATTTTGCTCAAACCAATCAATATATGCTTTTATTGCATTTTTCCCCCAAAAAAACATGTAGAAGAATACATTTCGTAAGAAAATTTTTATTTTTTTATTTTTGGGGATATTTATTACAGCAAAAGGTAAAAAATATTGTGTTTTTTTTTTCAAAAGTGTCGCTCTTTTTTTCTTTATAACGCAAAAAATTAAAACCGCAGAGGTGATCAAATACCACCAAAAGAAAGCTCTATTTGTGGAAAAAAACTGACATAAATTCTGTTTGGGTACAGCATTGCACGACCGCGCAATTGCCAGTTAAAGCGTTGCAGTGCGGTAAGATTGCGTGACATTAAAAAATTGGAACTACCACTGTGGCACATGTGTCAAACTCCGCGGGCTGAGTCTGGACCTCCTGGTTACTTCACGTGGCACCCCTCCCGTCCTGTCTCTGCCTCCACCCATTTTCACCAGTTGGCAGCAGAGAGGAGGACACAACTTCTCTTACAGATCCTGTGCCTCTCAGTGCAGCCGCAGCACCCCTTTTACTCCACCTCTCCTGGTCTCAGCATTCAGCTGATTCCAGCTCTCCGCTGGTCCTCCTCCAGATCTTGTATTTCCTGCTTCCAAGCTTCGCCCCCAGCAGCAGCACAAGGTAAGGGGGTGCACTGTGATGTAACGGAAGGTGGGGAACTTTTGACTGGTGGGGGTGGGGCTCTTGAGATCTGATGTAAGGGGGGGGGGGGGTGCTCTGGACATCAAGTCTTACAGATACAACTGGCTCTTTGATGGCAACAGTAATGCTGATGCGGCCCCACAATAAAATTGAGTTTTACACCCCTGCTCTAGGGTGTCTGCTATCAGAGAATATGTAAAGTTTGGAGGGGTTTATGTAATCTTCAGGCCTAAAATTATAAAAAAAAAAACACAAAAAGAAGGCTGTGGAAGAGTTAAAGCAGGGGTCTCAAACTGGTGGACCTCCAGCTGCTGCGAAACTACAAGTCCCATGAGGCATTGCAAGCCTGACAGTTACAAGCATGACTCCCACAGGCAGAGGCATGATGGGACTTGTAGTTTTGCAACAGCCGGATGGCCACCAGTTTGAGACCCCTGTGACCGTTAAAGGATAAGTTCACCTTCAGGAACATGCTACCCGTAAGATTTGTTGGTTTAAAAAAAACTGTCTCCTAACTTTTTTTTAATTAATAGCGCACTTAGAAAGTGCGAGAACGCGGCGTGTCATCGCACGCGCCCCCCCCCCCCCCCCCCCCCGACGACCGTCATCTCCTTTTAATAACCCTTACTACTTATTTAGTGAGAAGTTATTTCTCCATCTAATGCCTTCACGATTAAGATGGGAGCAAGAGACTACAAGGGGCAAAAATATTATTAAAGACATAACCTGTGATGTGTGTCAATGTCGCTCGCTGCCGAGACAGCCAACGCGGTTATATGAGCTGATTAGGATGAATGATGGACGGCTGATCTGGCGCTCGAAACGCGGCATCGTGTTATTAAAATAAAATTTTATAAATCTCCATGTGACAATTCCTTTTTTATTAATTTCTCCAAAGCAGAAATTAGCCTGTCTTTCCAGCCACGAGCATAAATAAGGCGGGCTGCGGCTCGCTGGCGTACTGATATCATTAATTTTTTAATATAAAAAGCCGTCTGATGTGAAGCCGGCGTTTAAACGACACCAATTAATTCTCGTGCTTAAGAAAGTCTAAACAAACTTCAAAACTAATTGCAGATAGTCCTTGACCGGCCTGGAGGGCTTTCATCCTACTGGTGGATTTGCATGTTGATGGAGAAGCGCGTTTTCGCGTCTGACGCTGTTTTTTTTTCGTAACGCCTCAGATCAGGCTGCTTGGAAGAACTCTAGAGTGTGTGGATTCTGGTCAACCATGGCAAGAGGAGACACTGGAGCTCTCCTTTGTGTATACTTCTTACTGTAGGCTTTGAGGTTGAATCAAGTCATGTAGCTGGCCCCTCCTCTCCCTCTGTCCATTCACAAAAAGCCTTCTATTCTGTTCATTCAAAGAACGTCTTGCGTCTTGTACAATGGCGGCCGGTGCTTAATACATTGGGGGGGGGGGGCAGAAGACTAACACCAAACCCCTCGTAACCCCCCCCCAGGAACAGGCACGGGCGACCACAATCCCCCCTCCTCGCCACCTGCGGGAGACAGACGGGAATGCAGCGATCGAGAACCCCCCCCCCCCAGGCAATCAGGGCATTACCTTTGGAGTCAGGGGGAATGAAGAGCCAAGCCCTTGAGCCGTTGATTCTCCTCCCAGGTGAACAGGAATTGTGTCCTGAGACCTGATTGGAGTATTAAGACTCCCTGGCCAATCGGGTCACAGGAACTGCTTTCTGATTGGTCAGGAGGAGAATCAGGTAGACAATAGCGAATATTAATTCGCTATTGTCACACAACTGGATTGTGGACGGGACGGCGGCGATCAGGCCATTACCTTTGGAGCCAGGGGTGAATGAGTGAATGAAGAGCTGAGCAATTGATTCTACTCACAGGTGAGCAGGAAGTGTGTCCTGAGACATGATTGGCCAGGGAGTCCAAAGACTCCTTGGCCAAACCGGTCACAGGAACTGTTTCCTGATTGGCCAGGAGGAGAATCAGGGAGACGATACCGAAGATTAATTTGCTATTGTCACACAACTGGGTGGGCTCGGGGCGCCCCCAGCCCACCCTTTTATGAAGCCAATTACAGTTAGGCTCTAATCATCTGCTTCACATTTTTTTTAAAGACCCCATTGAAATCCATGCTGCCCTGCATATAGATTGGGGGTCAGGTGCATGGATTAGGGGGGCCGCGCCCCTGAGCCCCTAATGTATGGGCTGCCACTGGTCCTGTACCTGTTAATCTGCAGTCTTCTCTTCTCTAAGTCCATTTAAAGTGCTGAATTTATACAGCTTGCCTGAGTTTTCGGAAAGCAGGTGTGGGGAGATGAAGTTACACTCTGCAGAGCTCAGTGAGAGCTGATTGGAGGGAAGGGACACACCCCCTTTACACAACACACAGGAACAGAGCTGAGACAGTCAATCGCAGGCTGTGTGATGGAGATCCCTCCCCTGTCACCATTTTTCTCTTGGTGTCAGGAAAACTTGTCAGAAGCAATTCATGCTGAAATAACACTGTGGGGTTGATTTACTAAAACTGGAGAGTGTAAAATATGGTGCAGCTCTGCATATAAACCAATCAGCTTTCAGGTTTTATTGTCAAAGCTGACGTTAGAAGCTGATTGGCTACCATGCACAATTGCACCAGATTTTGCACTCTCCAGTTTTAGTAAATCAACCCCGTAGTGCTTTGGATTGAGACAAGTACACACTATAGAAGGATATGTTTTGTTCATATTTCATGTCTGAGGTTTACAACCACTTTTTTGCATTTTACAGATTTTTGGGAAGTTTTTTTTCAGGAAAGGAAACCAAAAAGTCACAACTTTGAGGATCCTTCAGGCACATAAAGACACTGAACCAGGGGCAGACTGACCATTGGGCCACTCGGGCACTGCCCGAGGGCCCCATGCCACTAGGGGCCCCATCAGGGTTGCCAGCCTCAATAAAACCAGGGACAGTATGTAAAAATTTGTGTTTTTTTTTTTTTTTTACATCTGTCTTTGAAATGTGCCTTACCGACATCCTTTTGGCCTAAAAATCCCGAGATTATAGCTGCCCCACCCCTCCAGTACCTTCTCAGCCAATAGATTAGAAACATGTGTGTGTATACTGTGTGATTGTATACTGTGTGTGTGTGTGTTTGTGTATACTGCGTGGCCCCATAATCTCTGATTGCCTGGGGGCCCCATAACCTCCTATTGCCCGGGGGCCCATATGAGTTGTCAGTCCGCCCCTGCACTGAACCATCCTAGCAGCTTCATTGACTCCATTTCCCACAATCCCCTGCTGCGTGATCCTGGAACTGAACACAATCCTGAAATCTGTAGTCACATCATTTTCCCGCGGGGGGGGGGGGGGGGTAAAGATGCCGAATCCTTATAAAGACTTCTTCCTTTTTTTTTCTTTTTTAAATACCCAATTTTTTGCGAACCTGGACTTGTGAAAAGTAAGCCAAGGGTATTTCCAGGGAGGAATCTTCAAACCCAGACAAGACAAGCATTTCCAAATCAGCAATGTTATTAAAAATAAATAAATAATAAATAAAAAAAAAGCGATCGGCTCTGGCAGTACAACCCGGCGTAAAGTCGAGACTAGGCGATGCGGTGAAAGTATAACGGAAGGTGATATTTATATGTATAAACCGGCCCAGAACTAGAAGAGCGAGACAGAAAGGAGCATTGTGTGCGATGGTGAATGCATGCAGCTCGCTTTTCCAGGAAAATTAATGAAAGGCATTGTCACAGGCGGAATCGTATTGTGAAGCATGCTAGAATGCAAAGGCGCATTCTGCTCTGCGCTGAGGCTGATGGAATCCTCCTGGGCAATGGGACCTGACCCCCGCCCTCCCCATCTCCCCCATCTCCCAGGATAACTCCCAAACAAAACACTTTACCACCGTCCCCATTCCTCACTCAGCTGGACACGCGCGTCCACCCATAAATCTCCCCAGACAAGGTATTAGAACTTATCCAAAAGCTACAATATATTTATTTTAGTATTTGGGTTTAAGGAGGAACCCCGGGCACACATATACTTCTAATTTAAAATGGCCGAAAATACTTAGAGTATACATATGGACAGATCATAGGTTTTTTGTGCTTATTTACACACACACACATGTATATATATATATATATATATATATATATATATATATATATGTGTGTGTGTGTGTGTGTGCTTTTTTTTCCATATCTATATCTATTTATATATTATAAACACTGGTGTGGTTACACGTGGTCTGCGGGTTGTGAGGCCAGTTGGATGTACTGCTAAATTCCCTGAAACGCCTTTGGAAACGGCTTATGCTAGAGAGAAATGAACATTTAAATCAAGGGCAATAGCTCTGGTGGACATTCCTGCAGTCAGCATGCCAATTGCACGTTCCCTCCAAACTTGTGACATCTGTGCTATTGTGCTGTGTGATAAAACTGCACATTTAAGCCCTTGTACACACGGTCGGAGATTCCGACGGAATGTGCCCGATCGGACCGTTTTGTCGGATATTCCGACTGTGTGTGGTCTCCATCAGACTGTTTCCGTCTGAGTATTCCGACAGACCAAGTTTTCCAACTTGTTGGTAAAATTTTCAGACAAAATGCTCCGATCGGACATACTCCGATCATGTGTAGAGAATTCCGATCGGACAAAGTGCCACGCATGCTCAGATCAAATTCCTACCCCAAAGCTATTGGCTACTAGCCTGAACGTAGTCCCGTCGTAACGAAATAACGTCATCACGTTCTGAACATCGGATTTTCTGTCAACTTTGTCCGACCGTGTGTATGCAACAGTTTCAGACAAAATCCGATGGACAAAATCCGACGGACAAAATCCGACGGATTTGGTTGTCGGAATGTCCGACCGTGTGTACAAGGGCTTAGAGAGGCCTTTTATTGTGGCCAGCCTAATGCCCCATACACACGTTCCGATTATCGTAAGACCGATCGTTCACATTTTGTTGTATACAACTAAGATTGAATACAACAGTGCAAAATGTGTGTAAGACTTTTGTCGTACGATTCTGGAAAAATCTTCCGTCGTGCGTAGCTACGTATTTTAAATGATGTCAAAAACGTGTGACCTGTGTGTCCTTCTGGTTTATTTTCATGTTTCCGATCATGCGTGGTGTTTGTCTAATGACTTTTATCGGACGCATACTGTACTGACTACACGACTGTCGTACGATGGGCTGTCATCCGACCAAAGTTTTCCTGTTTGTTCCTTCGGATTTAGTTGGACGGACTGTCGTGATCGGCTGTCGAAAGCTGCGTACTAACGATCAGATTATCGAACGATCTGTCCGAAAGCGACTTTTGTGGTCCAATAATCGGAACATGTGTACGGGGCATAAGGCACACATGCGCAATAATCATGCTGTGTAATCAGCATCTTAATATGTCTCACCTGTGAGATGGATGGATTATCTTGGCAAAGGAGAAGTGCTCACTAAGGCTTGATTCACAACTATGCAGTTTTAGTGCTTTATGCATTTTGCAGATTTGCACAACAGCCCATTCAACATGGTTTCCTATGGAACACGTTCTGTAGAGCAAATCTGCAAAATGCAAAATGCACTAAAAATGCCATAGATGTGAATCAAGCCTAATGCCGCATACACACGACCGGACTTTTTGACAGCAAAGGAATGTGTCCGTCGGACAATTTGATGGTGTGTGGGCTCCATCGGACCTTTGTTTGCCAAAAATCCAGTGGACTTTAGAAATAGAACATGTTTTAAATTTTCCTGCCGGAACTCCACCGGACCGAGAAATCCGTTCGTGTGTATGCTAGTCCGATGGACAAAAACCGACGCTAGGGCAGCTATTGGCTACTGGCTATGAACTTCCTTATGCTAGTTTGGTCGTACGTCATCACGTTCGAATCCGTCGGACTTTGGTGGGATTGTGTGTGTCCAAGTCCGTTCATTCAGAAAGTCAGTCGGAACTCCGCCAAAAGTCCGTCAGGAAGACTGTCGGATCTAGTCCGTCGAAAAAAGTCCAGTCGTGTGTACGTGGCATTAAGCAGGCCATACATGGGTCGAATTTCGAAAGAATTTTCTTTCGAAAATTTTATCTAAGAATTTTCATTCGTATTTCGCACCATTAGTGGAGCTGCAGCAACAGCTGGTTTTCGTGCGGCCATCGAATTTGAGTAATCGGACATGCTGGAATTTTTTTTTTAAAACAAACGATTTTCTAATCAATGATGGGAGAATCGTGTGAGAAATGTAATCGGAAAAGAGATGCGCATGTGCAAGAAAAGAAAATTCCCGGAAAGAAAAGAAGATTCCTAGGCACACATTTTTTTTAGGTGGCAACAGGAGGTGAAATTGAAGGCTTGGTTGGCCAAATTTTCTAAATCAATGGTGGCGCCATCAGATCACAAAACGCACAAATTTTCTGATTTTCAAAAGAAAATTATTTCGAAATTCGACCCGTGTATGGCCAGCCTTAAGGCCCGTACACACGATCGGACTTTTTGAAAACAAACATGCAAATTTGCTGTTTTAAGGCAACATCCGACCGTGTGTACGCTCCATCGGACAAACTTTTTTGGTTTCCATCAGACTTTTGTTGGCTGTGCGAACGGACAAACTTTTCGACAACATAAGTCCGATGGAGCAAAGTCCGATCGCGTGTACAGAAAACCATGAGAGTTTACAAACACGCATGCTCACAACCAATGCAAAAGATCAGACAACAATACAGAAGTTGACCAAAGGTGGCGGTAAAGAGCAGAAAAACCATGTTATTTGGTGAAAGTTGCCTGAAAAAGTCCTGCCGTGTGTATGCAATACAAGTTCACAGCCAACGCCCTTTGTACAAAAGTCCACGGGAAAGTTTGTATAAAGTCCGATTGTGTGTATGAGGCTTTACACAGATTTGTGAACAATATTTGAGAGAAATAGGCCTTTTGTGTACATAGAAAAGGTCGTAGATTTTTGAGTTCAGCTCATGAAAAATGGGGCAAACACAAAAGTGTTGTGTTTATAACTTTGCTCAGTGTGTGTATATATATATATATATATATATATATATATATATATATATATATATATATATATATATATATTTTTTATATATATATATATATATATTATCTATCTATCTATCTATATTTGTTTTATATATATATATATATATATATATATATATATATATAATAATAATATAATTGTATATATATTAATAATCCCTGGCAATGCCTCAGTGCACTTTTCCCTGCAGAAGGACAGCGCCATCTTGTTTCCGGAATCATCCCACGTCAGCAGCACTTTTCACCCTGACAGAAATGCTGGGACCTTTGACGACACATGTAAATCCTGGTGCCTGAGCACTATATGTCTGACACAGATCAGCCCCTGCGGCAGCCTTTCACTTTGTGAATTGCTACAAAGTTACAATGTGCTGTCTGAGTGATCTCTAGGGAAGAGGAATGCTCCTCCTGAGTGCAGCAGACTGATGACATCTCAGCCTGGGTAAAGTCACAGGACACATGCTGAAGGAAAGCATTTTAAGGATCTAAGGTTGCTGGGAAATTAGAATGCTGTTGTATATGGTTGTAACGTAAAAATATTCAAGCAGATTTGTTAAAAAAAAAAAAAAAAAAATAATGGTTTCCCCTTACTTTTCACAATAATAATATTCATGTGATAAGATCATGAATGTTTTACCAAACCGCATCCTCTGCTGAACTTTGGTTTAACATATAAAAATGACGCTTTTTATTGGCGGGATCACTTTAACGAACATTAAACGTAAATTTAAAAAATAAAAGTGTTTTTCCCGCGGTCTGCGTTTGCTTCCATTCAAAAATCCTGGCTGCTGCATTTGCTGTGATGAGAACATGGATAATTTCTTCTTTGTTTATATAAATATGACATAAAGCTGATTACAGGAGGAAATAACTGCATAAATCCTGCAAATGACACGCTAATGTCACACGTGAGATTTGTTTTTTGTTTTTTTTCACACTTACAGTCGATTCTTTATTTAAAGCCGGCCGTATGGCTTTCTGGGAATACGTGTCACAATATACAGTAAGCATTGCTATTGTTAGTGATAAATAAGCTGCCGTATCCCAAAGCTCAGGTGTCAGTTTATTCTGTGTAATGCTGTAGAGAAGCACTTAGAATATTCTGAAACAAGATTCTATATTCATTTCCTCTTGTCCTTGAGCAGTTTTTAAGAAGTCTTTAATAATAAGCATTAAATCACACAATTAGACTTTGTTACATAGTGATATATGTGATTTATATTGGTATATATAAAAAAAAAATTTGCTAATTTTTCTATTTTTGTTTTCAATGCATCTCTTGCTTATATGTTTACACCATCTATTTTTGTTTTGACCGTTTTATGATCAGATGTTTTAGCATTTGAGAAATATTTTTATGTCGATTTGTTGTGTGTTGATTGCTCTTACTTTTTGTGTTAGGTGTTTAATTTGATACACGCCTATAAATTGCTTGTATTGTGAGCATTTCAATTGTTGTGAACTTGCACGTGTGAAACGCGTCAACTGATCATCAATGCCATCTTGTCTGGCTCATGACAATGAAGAAATTTCTATAGCATCTTTTGGATTCAAGTGTGCGATCGATCTTTTCTTCTTTTTTTAATGCAGCGGGAATAGGGCTCCGGTGGCCAAAGAAAATAAATCACGAACAGGTACACGATTTCGCGCTTAAGGATGCCCTGCCACAGTATATGTAAATGGGGCGGTCCTGAAGCGGTTTATGATGTAATATTGTATAGCGAGCCGTGTTCATCTCTGCCCGGAGTTCGGCTTTAAACTAAGCAAAGAAACAAATTACAGCCTTGTGACCGACAAAATCGAAGCTGCCCGGTAGGAGCGAACAAAACGTTTCCTGCTCCACTCTTCTGCCACTTTCCTAAGTTAATAAAAACAAAGAAATTCTGCCGAGTTAAATATGGAGGAATTTGGGATTGTCAGCACGTGATATGGTAAGCAATCACCAGATGTGCTTCGGTATAATTGCATTATATGCATGACAATGTTTCACACGTGTTTTCGCTTTAATACAATTCGGCATATACAAGCCCGACGCATTGAGGATAGAAGAGCGCATTTTTCTGTAATCAAGCTGATAACAGATCAAATAGGATTCACGCAGTATCAGACCGACTGAGACAATTGGAATGATGGGCTCATTTTCTATGTTGTGTTCGTTGGAGATGGATTATTCCACTAAAAAGGATTAATAAATTATTGCAAAAGAGCCAAATAAATGGGAAACGACGACAGCGAATCACATGTTGATTTATCTTAATGTATCAGTGATCTGTAGAAAGGCTGCGCCGCAGCCACCTTCATTCCTTAAAGGGACAGCGGAGAGAGATGGTTCATATTTTATTTTCAATTTTCTTCCTTTTTTTTTTTTTATTAATTTTTTCAAATATAAAACTCTAATTAAAACATAGTTTATTTTTTTTCATCAAGGGAATAAGATGAATTAGATAAACTGAAAGATTTTATATTAACAGGTGAGTAAAAAAACGTAATTTTTTTGTAAAATAGACCCGAATAAGAGAGAGATCAGTTGACTTGGGGGACAGCCAGGGCAGCTGTTAGAAAACATGGGGCCCCATACAGCCTACCTGGCAGCCCCCCCCCCCCCCTCCGAAATTCAAAAAAACAAAATTCACTAAAAAATACACTAAAACCAGTAGCAGTGGACACAAACACAACAGAGAACCTGTGTGAATTGGACCTTTCTTAATTGTTTTTTACATTCCTTAAAACCGTTTTTTATCTTTTTTTTTTTTATTGCATTTTTAAAAATGATTTAACTTTACAATTTTTTAAAATGATTTATTACAATTTTAAAAATGGGGAGGGGAACTCACTACAAGAACAATGCCCTGTGTCTGTGTCTCTCCCTGCAGCAGCTTAAAGAAAGTGGGAGGGAGAGAAACTTGGCTTTCAGCTGCTGCAAAGAGACGCACAGGGCATCCTCCTGTAATTGCCCCTCCACCTGACCACACTGATTCCCTCTGCTGTTTGGGCCCCCTGTGTGCTCGGGCCCCCTACAGGAGGATTGGTGGTTCCCCTCTATCAACGGCTCTGGGGACAGCTCCCCTCCCTCTTGCCTAGCAGACGTGTATAAGTGACACCAGGCAAGCACATGCAGCCATGGGTGCGCAGGCTCTCTGGGATCTGCCTTTTCCCCCGCAGACTTAAGCTGGCCATACACCATACAATTTTCTAGCTCAATTTTCTTTAGATTTACCTTCAGCTATGTAGCATAAGGGCCTGCCTGATTGCATACAAACTGAAAGTGTTTAGGTTTGACCTCATATTATAATATGAGGTCAAACTTAAACACTTTCAATTTGTATGGTTTTGGCAAATCTAAAGGAAAGTTGTACAAGAAAATTGTATAATATATGGCCAGCCTTACAAACACATAAGCTCAATTTGCAAGATCTGCATGCGTGCTTGTTGGCGACCTGTGTATAACTGACTAACCCAGACAGCACCATCTCTGCTAGGCAAGAGCACATAAGCAGTACTCCACTGTATTTTTAACAGCTCAGTTTTGCAAAGGACTGCCTGCATGCTTGCTGAAAACCTGACAACCTCAACCCTACTGCTACTGAACAAATTCAGAAGCTGATTGTGAGGCGGGTCTTCTCACCCAACAGGCTCATGACTAAAAAAACAAACAAAAAAAAAACTCCAATACCAATAGTGGTAATAATAATGGTTTGACCAGTTTGGTGTGAAGGAACTTGAGTGTCCTGTACAGAGCCCTGACCTCAACCCTACTGAACCCCGTTGCTGATTGTGAGCAAGGGCCTTCTCATCCAACATCAGTCACGTCCTTGCATTCTCATGACTAAAAAAAAGGAAAAACTCTACCATTAATAGTAACTCTGAATGTAACCGAAAACAAAGAAAACAGTACCACTCGAATGCTCCCCAAACCTGTATCAGTTGGATCAGTATGTGAATAGACTAGTGCAAAGTAGATCGGCTTATTAGGCTCTAGTAGACTTCAACAAAATGGTGGTTGTCTCCACATTGTCTCTGTGTGGAGACGGCCACCATTTTGTTGAACTCTGCATGTAAAGCACGCATCTATGAATCCAGGAAAGGCTCATCTTGCTCCAAACAGATAAACTATATGAGTCAATGTATGTGGACCACACTCCAGACATTGTTAATACTACAATACACAATGAAATTTTAGACAATTTTGCTCTTTCAACCTTGTGGTAACAGTTTGGTGAAGACCATTCTCTGTCCCATCATGACAGGACAGGAGGAACTTAAGTGGCTTTATCCTCAACACAATCGAACACCTTTAGGATGAATTGGAAAGCCAGTTATGAACCAGGTCTTCTCATTCTGATGAGTTTGGTATGGACTTGAGTGTCCTGCACAGAGCCCTGACCTCAACCCTACTGCACACCTTTGGGATGAAGTTGGATGCCGATTATAAGCTGGGCCTTCTCACCCAAAGTAGGTTCTGTCCTTGCAGGATCATGACTAAAAAAATTCAGCCAGCAAAAGTCAGATGTGAGCTTTTGGTCAGAAATTCTGACCATGTGTACGTTCCATGAATTCCAGCCAGCCAAAGATTGAGAGCAGGTTCTCTATTTTTCGGTCAGAAAAAGTTCCAATCGGAAATTCCTGATCGTCTGTACAAATTCCGACGTGCAAAATTCCTACGCATGCTCGGAAACAATTTGACGCATGCTCGGAAGCATTAAACTTAATTTTCCCAGCTAGTTGTAGTGTTGTACGTCACCACGTTCTTGATGGCCGAAAGTTCAGATAACTTTTGTGTGACTGTATGTATGCAAGCCAAGCTTGAGCGGAATCCCGTCGGAAAAAACATCCAAGTTTTTTCCAATAGTAAAATCCACTCGTGTGTACGGGGCATAAGAGTCCAAGAAAGGGTCATCATGCTCCAAACTGATACACTACATCAGCCAATGTATATAGACACCCCTCCAAATTATTAAGTTCAGGTGTTTGCAGTAAAGGGTACTGCTAATACTACACCATACATAATCATTTTAGAGACAATTGTGCTCTTTCAATCTTCGTCTGTACAAATTCCGACGTGCAAAATTCCTACGCATGCTCGGAAAAAATTTGACGCATGCTCGAAAGCATTGAACTTCGTTTTCTCGGCTTGTTGTAGTGTTGTACATCACCGCATCGGCAGCACAGTGGTGTAGTGGGTAGCACTCTCACCTAGCAGTAAGAAGGGTCACTGGTTCGAATCCCAACCACGAAACTACCTGCCTGGAGTTTGCATGTTCTCCCTGTGCCTGTGCCTGTGTGGTGTTCCTCTGGGTAGTCCAGTTTCCTCCCACAATCCAAAGACATGCAGGTAGGTTAATTGGCCCTAGTATATGAATGGAGACCTTAGATTGTGGGCTTCTTGAGGGTAGGGACCAATGTGAGTGTGCAATTTACAGGGATAGGGACAATTGTAGACACTCACTCAGGTTGAACTGGATGGACTGGTGTCTTTATTCAACCTTACTAACTATGAAACTGCATTCTTGACGGTCGAAAGTTCAGAGAACCTTTGTGTGACCGTGTGTATGCAAGCCAAGCTTGCGCGGAATTCCATCGGAAAAACCATCCAAGTTTTTTCCGACGGAAAATCCACTTGTGTGTACGGGGCATAAGAGTCCAAGAAAGGGTCATCATGCTCCAAACTGATACACTATATCAGCCAATGTATATAGACACCCCTCCAAATTATTGAGTTCAGGTGTTTGCAGTGAAGGGTACTGCTAATACTACACCATACATAAACATTGTAGACAATTGTGCTCTTCCAACCTTATGGTAACATTTTGGAGAAGACGAAGAAAGTATTGTTAAAACTACAACATGTAAAGATATTTTAGACAATTTTGCTCTTCCAACCTTATGGTAACATTTTGGAGAAGACGAAGAAAGTATTGTTAAAACTACAACATGTAAAGATATTTTAGACAAGTTTGCTCTTCCAACCTTATAGTAACATTTTGGAGAAGACGAAGAAAGTATTGTTAAAACTACAACACGTAAAGACATTTTAGACAATTTTGCTCTTCCAACCTTGTAGTAACAGTTTGGTAAAGACCATTCTCTGTTCTACCATGACTGTGCCTCTGTGTAGAAAAGTCAACTCCATAAAGACATGTTTTGATAAATTTGGTGTGGTGGAACTTAAGTGGCCTTGACCTCACCACTATTAAACACGTTTAGAATGAATTGGAAAGCTTGTTCTGAGCCAGGTCTTCTCATTCTACATCAGAACCAAACCTCACAAATGGGGAACATTCCCACAAACATCGTCCAAAATCTTGTGGAAAGCCTTCTCAGAAGAGTGGAGGATGTTTTAAGCCGCGTACACACGGGCGGACTGTCTGGCCAACTAAGTCCGTCAGACAATCCAACGGACAGTCCGTCCTACTTTTGCATGAACGGACTTGACCACACACGATGAACAGACAGTCTGTTGAAAGCTTGCGCGATGACGTGTACAGCACGTACGACGGGACTAGAAATAGGACGTCCAATACACAGCAATGCAACCTTCCGCCGTGTAAATCCTTTCTGAGCATGCGCCATACTTAGTCCGTCCAACTAGCCTACTCACGAGCGGACTGTCCTCTGAAACCAAAGTTGGACGGACAATATTACGGAAATTCCGAAATACTTAGTCCGCCAGACTGCACGCTGAAAAAGTCCGCTGAAGCCCACACACGAGCGGACTGTCCGCTGAAATGTGTTTCGGCGGACTAAGTTGGACAGACAGTCCGCCCGTGTGTACGCGGCTTTAGACACAAAGAAAGGGGAGGGGTGGCTACTCCATATTAACGCTCAACAAATTCAAATATGTGTGATGGTCAGGGGTCCACGAATGTTCGGAGATATTGTATATTTGGATAGAAACTACCTTTTCACGTCCTTGGAATTGACAGATACACTTTAGGACCTGCTCAATGTATGTGCGACAGTGGTTAAAGAGATAAATCAGCCGGTCATTTTGCATCTGGGATGCTGATTTAAAATTAATTCCAATGGCAAATACCCAGATCTGAACTATCGGTTTTGTCTGGAAACATTTTTTTTCCCTTTAATTATCGTTTTCCTGACCAGCTAAGGTTGATGAGAAAAGGAACTTTGCTGCTACAAAACCACACCGCGGATCAGCATCAAACGCCAACTGCGAGACACATCCAGGAAACTCACATCAACTACCACATGCACCGAAAACACAGCAAATCCCAATTAACACCCAAAGCTCCAAACGGAAAGCTTAAAGGGGAAATTGCCATAGACGTTCTTGTTTTCACTCACAGCATGGAACATTCTGAGCTTCTTATAACTGAGAAAATAATAATATTTAAATTCAGGAAAATATAACACTTTTATATAATGTATCTGCTCTGGGTCATTGTAATGGAAGTACAGCACTGATTATATTATCATTTTATTGTATGTGCATTTAAACTAAATGGGCAAAGTGCTTGGTTCTCTTGATATCCCACTCCACCTTCCACTAATACTTACCTTCCCCATCCCATGTTGTTCTCTTCATACCTGTCACAAACCTAACGCTGGCCATAAACTAGCAGATTTCCGAACAAAATATTCGTATAAATATTCATATAAACATTTGCATGAAAATTCTCATCAGTTTGAAAGTACTTGTTTACTTCAAAGTACAATGTTTTTTCAGTTTTATAGTGAAAGACTTTCCCAAATAAAACCCATATTTACTGTTGGGGCTCAATTACATTTGCTTCAAAATGTGGCATTGGATGCATTTTTTAAAGCACTCTGAATGCCAATCAAAGCTCCTGTCACTAATTAAAATGGGTACCTTACAGTCATGTTCACACGTTGTGTTTGTTTTACTTAAAAATTGATAACCCATGCCACTTTCTTGGTGCTTCAAAGTGTCTCCAAAGCCTCCATAGAAGTCTATAACAACGCTCACTAACAGCACCTGCAGCATCTGAGGGGCATTTATTCAGCGGTAGCTTTGCTTTGTTTTGGAGGTATTGAAGGTAAGAGATATCCCAGGATGCACTAGGAAACCAGCAAGGGAACCAGAAAAAAACACCATCAATCGGTAGTCAATTACAGTTCATGTGTTTATATTTTAGGAGTGTCTGGTGCAGACGTCACATCTGGTGTGCAGCGTGGAACAGCAGGAAGGTGAGTGGGGGGCTGGCCCAAGTGGAGAGCAACTAGCAGGTGGTACATCTGTAGGAACGCTTTAGCAGGAAAGGTGAGAGGGGCGGGATAGATAGGGCTGGGCAGAGAAGGATCAGAAGAGCTAGGGGACCAAAGCAGGAGAAACTAGCAGATGTAGCATGTGAGCAGCATGGGAGCAATATAGCGGGAGGTGGGTGGGGACTGGAGAAAGAGGAGGATCAGCAAACCAGAGGATCAGCAGTATTTTGGGTTACTTACTGATTGGGGGGATCAGCAGAGCTGGTGGTTACTTACTGAGTGGGCGATCAGCAGAGCTGGTGGTTACTTACTAAGTGGGGGATCAGCAGAGCTGGGGATTACTTACTGAGTGGGGGATCAGCATAGCTGGTGGTTACTTACTAAGTGGGGGATCAGCAGAGCTGGTGGTTACTTACTAAGTGGGGGATCAGCAGAGCTGGTGGTTACTTACTAAGTGGGGGATCAGCAGAGCTGGGGATTACTTACTGAGTGGGGGATCAGCATAGCTGGTGGTTACTTACTGAATGGGGGATCAGCAGAGCTGTTGGTTACTTACTAAGTGGGGGATTAGCAGAGCTAGGGATTACTTACTGAGTGGGGGATCAGCAGAGCCGGTGGTTACTTACTGAGTGGGACATCAGAGAACTGGGGTACTACTGAGCCAGGGATCTGCTGAATAGGGGTACTAATGAGCTGGGGATCGGCTGAGTGAGGGTACTAACGATCTGGGGATCTTCTGAATAGGGGTACCAATGAGCTGGGGTTATTACTGAGTTGGGGGGTACTACTGAGCCTTATTAAAACAAATAGAAAATCAACACACACAGGGCACTTTGCAAGCTTCATTAAAACTTAAAAAAAGCATAACAGAAGCATCAAAAACACTTCAAAAAGCATGTTGAAGTGGTAGGCTCTTTAAGGTGTATTAAAATCAAAGGAAATGTAAATGAGGCCTTCAAGAAAACTTTCCATCCTGCTCCTTCAAATCTTCGCGTCACTCCAGACGAAAAAACATAGGTCCAATTGACTACATTAACAATTAGAAAACGAACGTATGAACGTTCTTAAAATTTCTAATTTCAAATGAAGTTCTAGTGTATGGTCAGCTTTAGTCACAAGCCCTGTGTACATTCTGTGTCAGAGCTTACACTAGGCTAATGAACCTCCCCCTCCCCCCGAGGCGTTTTACAACGCCGTATGTGCGAATTAGTCCTCAATGGAGGGGAAAAAGTGCACTCAAGGGAACCTGTCACTTTTAACCTGAATCATCTAAAATCAATAAAGCTGCTGCGCCACTTTTCTGGCGTCAATCCCACCGGTTTATATATTGCGCCAAATTCATGAAGCTTCTGTAACACTTTTGGCTCTGATGGCAACTCGTGCACCAAACTCAGGTAGTCACAAAATGCAACACTTTTTACATTGTATCACATTGAAAGTGAAGCTAATTAAAGTGTTTGTAAAGGTTTATTTTTTATTTTTTTTGTTTTTTTTAAATAACAAACATGTCATACTTACCTCCACTGTGCAGTTAGTTTTTCACAGAGTGTCCCCGAACAATAACTTCTGGGGTCCCTTGGCAACTCTTGTGGCTCCTCCTCTTATCAGATAGCACCCTAGAAGAAGCACTCTCCCGGGAGGGGCAGTTACTTTGCGGGCGCGCTCCCGAGTCCAGCATTTGCATCCATAGACGCGAATGCCGGATTCGGCCCAGCCACGCCCCCCCCTGCACCCGCATCATTGGATTTGATTGACAGCAGCAGGAGCCAATGGCTGTGCTGCTATTAATCTATCCAATCGACAGCCGAGACAACGGGCAAAGGAAGAGCGCGTCTCCGCCACGTGAAAATAAAGGGCTCAGGTAAGTAAAATGGGGGGGGGGGGGGGGGCAGTTACTGCCAGGTGTTTTTTCACCTCAATGCATAGGATTAAGGTGAAAAAACACAAAGGTTTACAACCCCTTTAGGAACAACTCTTATCTAGACATGTGCACACTGAAATATTTTGTTTTGGAATTTAGTTTTCGTATGAAAAATACATTTATTAAGTTACTCCCGAAATTCGTTTTTATTTATTTTGTGTCGTTAAAAAAATGCATTCGTCCGAAAATCCAAAATAATTGAGGTCGAATCTGTCATTGAAGGCTTATGGTGTCTGTCGAATGTTCTAAGAACATTAGACGGAATAGCTTGTAGGCGGAAGATTAGACGGAGCAGCTAAACTGTACGACGCCGCAATCATACATTTCCGGTTGAATGTTCCGCCTACAAGCTACAGTAGAATTCCAATGTTGTATGACACTAGTAATAATTATATTTATTAATCAGTCAACCAACATTAGAATTCTTCTATAGCCTATGGGCGGAGCATTTGACCATAAATGTCCACTTGGAGCGACTGCTTCATCTAATCTTCATGTCGAATCTTTTCTCTCTATGTCGAATAATCTTGGACTAATAGAGTTAGGTTAGGCACATTCGACCTTTTTTGCTATTGTCTCTATAATGTTGAATCTTTTCTCTCTATGTCAAATCTTTTCTCTCTATGTCGAATCTTTTCTATTTCAAATCATTTCTCTCTATGTCAAATCTTTTCTCTCTATGTCGAATAATCTTGGACTAATAGAGTTAGGTTAGGCCAGTGTTTCTCAACTCCAGTCCTCAAGGCGCCCCAACAGGTCATGTTTTCAGGCTCTCCATTATTTTGCACAGGTGATTAGATCAGTTTCGCTGCCTTAGTAATTACCACAGCCGTTTCATCTGAGGGAAATCCTGAAAACATGACCTGTTGGTGTGCCCTGAGGACTGGAGTTGAGAAACACTGGGTTAGGCACATTCGACCTTTTTTGCTATTGTCTCTATGATGTCAAATCTTTTCTCTCTATGTCAAATCTTTTCTATGTTGAATCTTTTCTCTCTATGTCCAATCTTTTCTATGTCAAATCTTTTCTCTCTGTCGAATCTTTTCTATGTTGAATCTTTTCTATGTTGAATCTTTTCTATGTCAAATCTTTTCTATGTCGAATCTTTTCTATGTTGAATCTTTTCTATGTCAAATCTTTTCTATGTCGAATCTTTTCTATGTCGAATCTTTTCTATGTCGAATCTTTTCTATGTCAAATCTTTTCTATGTCAAATCTTTTCTATGTTGAATCTTTTCTCTCTATGTCGAATAATCTTGAACTAATAGAGTTAGGTTAGGCACATTCAACCTTTTTTGCTATTGTCAATATAATGTTGAATCTTTTCTCTCTATGTAGAATAATCCTGGACTAATAGAGCTAAGGTTAGGCACATTTGACCACAGGTTCGATGGACACAGATCGCTATTGTCAGCGTCATGTCGAATCTCATATCTATATCAAACTGTTGTTACAACGAAAATGAAAATAAAGCATTTGTTTATGTCGGGTCTTTCGGTTTTCAGATTCTGCGTGTTCGTTATCGTTTGTTAAAACGATAACGAAAATACCCGAAATTTGGACGAAATGCATTCGGATAAAAATGAATGCACATGTCTACTCTTATCTAGGGTACAGAGAGAAAAACTGGCTCAGCCAGATTTTGCAGAAGTGTCTCGTTCATTATAAAAGCGGTGCAGCATCAGCCAAATTCAAGTACAAGTTCTAGACGGGTAGATGAATTTGGCGCATTCTTCACCAAGTTTAGAATACATGAAAGACACTTTCGCAAAATCTGCCTGCACCAGTCTTTATGAATTCCAGAGACTGTGTACTTTGTATTTTTCATAAGTTCTAGAAGAGCTTGTATACGAAGGCTCCATACACACTGGCGTTTTTTTAGAAGCCCCCCCCCCCCCCCCCCCAAAAAAAAAAAACTAGAAAAAATGCTAGATGAAAAACACTGATAATAGTGTTTTTATCTTCTACTAGCGTTTTAGTAGCTTTTAGGACCTTTTAGGAGTGTCAGGCCGCGTACACACGCGCGGACTGTTTGCCCAACCTTGTTCGGCAAACAGTTTGTCAAACAGTCCGCTCAAAATTTGCATGAGCGGACTTGCCCACACACGAGCGGACTGTTTGACGAACAAGGTTGGGCAAACAGTTCGCTCAACTTTTGAAATGAACGGACTCGCCCACGTAATGAGGAAGCAAATCCGCCCATTTCGAGCGCGTGTACAGGTAGGCGGGGCCCGCGAAGGAGACGTCGCGGGCTCCGCCGCCTGGAATGGGCTTAAAGGGGAACCCCAACGCCGAAAAAAATCGGCGTGGGGGTTCCCCCCAAGTCCACACCAGACCCTTGTCCGAGCACGCTACCCGGCCGGCCAGGAAAGGGGGGCGAGCGAGCGCGCCCCCCCCCTCCTGAGCCGTACCAGGCCGCGTGCCCTCAACATGGGGGGGTGCCTTGGGGAAGGGGGGGGCCGCGCGGCCCCCCCACCCCAAAGCACCTTGTCCCCATGTTGATGAGGACAAGGGCCTCTTCCCGACAACCCTGGCCGTTGGTTGTCGGGGTCTGCGGGCGGGGGGCTTATCGGAATCCGGGAGCCCCCTTTAAGAAGGGGGCCCCCGGATACCGGCCCCCCACCCTATGTGAATGAGTATGGGGTACAATGTACCCCTACCCATTCACCTGTGAAATAAAGTACAAATAAAAACACAACACAGGGGGAAAAAATATTTTATTGCACAGCCGGGGGTCTTCCGTCTTCGGGGGTCTTCTCGCCGGACTCCTCCGCTATGTGTGTGTAGCTCTTTTGCCAGCGGAGGAGTCCGGCTTTCTTCCTCCCCGCCGCCGGCCTCTTCTCCCGACTTCGGGGGTCTTGTCCCCCTCTTCGGTTCTTCTGCCGGGCCACCGCGCCTGGTCCGGTGGCCCGGTCTTCTGTCGCCGTCTTCCGTTCTTCTGTCGCCGCCTTCGGTTCTTCTGCCGGGCCACCGCGCCTTCTTGTAGCTCTTTTACAGGCGGTGGCCCGGTCTTCTGTCGCCGTCGCCGCCTTCCGTTCGTGTTCTTCTTCTTGTTCTTCTTGTTCTTCTCCAGGCGATGTTGACACGTCGCTCCCTCCGGCCGGAATGCCAGAGCCGCCCTGCGCTGTGACTTATATAGTGACAATGGGGCGGGGTCACATGGTATATGTCACATGGGTTGATGTCACATGGTGACCCCGCCCCCTTACGATGTCATAGTCCCCATGTGACATCAACCCATGTGACCAACCCATGTGACATATACCATGTGACCCCGCCCCATTGTCACTATATAAGTGACCGCACAGCGCGTCCCCGGCATTCCGGCCGGAGAGCTCGTCGAGTCAACATCGCCTGGAGAAGAACAAGAAGAACAAGAAGAAGAACAAGAACGGAAGGCGGCGACGGCGACAGAAGACCGGGCCACCGCCTGTAAAAGAGCTACAAGAAGGCGCGGTGGCCCGGCAGAAGAACAGAAGGCGGCGACAGAAGAACGGAAGACGGCGACAGAAGACCGGGCCACCGGACCAGGCGCGGTGGCCCGGCAGAAGAACCGAAGAGGGGGACAAGACCCCCGAAGTCGGGAGAAGAGGCCGGCGGCGGGGAGGAAGAAAGCCGGACTCCTCCGCTGGCAAAAGAGCTACACACACATAGCGGAGTCCGGCGAGAAGACCCCCGAAGACGGAAGACCCCCGGCTGTGCAATAAAATATTTTTTCCCCTGTGTTGTGTTTTTATTTGTACTTTATTTCACAGGTGAATGGGTAGGGGTACATTGTACCCCATACTCATTCACATAGGGTGGGGGGCCGGTATCCGGGGGCCCCCTTCTTAAAGGGGGCTCCCGGATTCCGATAAGCCCCCCGCCCGCAGACCCCGACAACCAACGGCCAGGGTTGTCGGGAAGAGGCCCTTGTCCTCATCAACATGGGGACAAGGTGCTTTGGGGTGGGGGGGGCCGCGCGGCCCCCCCCTTCCCCAAGGCACCCCCCATGTTGAGGGCACGCGGCCTGGTACGGCTCAGGAGGGGGGGCGCGCTCGCTCGCCCCCCTTTCCTGGCCGGCCGGGTAGCGTGCTCGGACAAGGGTCTGGTGTGGACTTGGGGGGAACCCCCACGCCGATTTTTTTCGGCGTTGGGGTTCCCCTTTAAGCCCATTCCAGGCGGCGGAGCCCGCGACGTCTCCTTCGCGGGCCCCGCCTACCTGTACACGCGCTCGAAATGGGCGGACTTTCCGAGCGGGAACAGTCCGCTCATTTCGAAAGTACAGCGGACAAGCCCACACACGGGCGGACTGTTCGCTCAAACACAGTTTCAGCGGACAGTTTTTCGGAATTTCCGAAAGACTTTGTCCGTCCAACTGTCCGCTGAAACTGTCCGCTGAAAGCCCACACACGAGCGGACTGTCCGCCCAAACACTGTTCAGCGGACAAGGTTGGGCGAACAGTCCGCCCGTGTGTACGTGGCCTTAGCGTTTTATTTGTGTTTTTACAGTACATGAAGAAAAATAACTGCTCAAAAAAAGCTAGTAGAAGCATTTAGCATTTTTTTTTCTGCTAGGAGAACGCTCCCAAAAACTCTATAAAAAAAAAAAAAAAAAAAAAGAAGAAAATTCTGCTCCTAGGCGCCTAAGCTCAAAATTTTTTTATATAGCCTAAAGTAGATGTGTAGGGGCACATAGGATAATACTATTTAGGTTCTAGGAGCAGAAAAAATGCTAATAGCATCTTTTAGGAGCTTAAAGAAAGGCTGCATGGAGCCTAAGGACTGGTTCACACCATAGAAATGCAATCCGGATGCGTTCCAGATGCTTTTCTGCATGCACATTTTTTACGCATTTTTTCCCCTCTAATTTCTTAAAGGGGTCAAACCCTCATGTTTTATTCACCTTAATCCTATGCACTACGTATTAACGTGACATAAGGAATATAACAGAACAAAATTATGTATTTTATGAATGAAAACAAACCAAAACGAAACAAAATTTTCCGTTGTGCACAAGTCTACTGAGCACTAATCTGCATGCTTACATCCTGATCATAAATACCCCCACCCCTCTCAGCACACATCTTTGCTCCCCTGTCCCCCAAATCCCTCCAGTTTAAATGCCCCCCCCCAAAAAAAATTCACCCCTCCAAATCCTCTATCCCTAAAATTTCCACATCTTTCCCACATCTCCCCCCCCCACTTCAAATTCCCCCCTTCCAGCACAAGTTCCCCCTAAATCCCCCCCTCCTAGCACACATTTTCTTTCCTCCACCCATCTCCTAACAAAAATGCCCCTAAATCACCACTGTTAGCACCCCCTAGATTCCCTTCCTAGAACAATGCTTACCCCCTGCCAATCTCCAAATTCCCCCTTCCAACACAAATCCCCTCCCCCAATGTCTTTGTGGCACCCCCCACCTCACAAAATACCACAGTAATCAGGGAAACTTTCCCTCCTGCCCACCCCTTGTCCCAGCCCTGCATTCACTATAAATGAACCCCTGTAATATTCAATGAGGTGTCTATTAAAGCGCAGTTACGGCTTTAATAACCTTGTTCTTCTAGGGGAAACCCTAACCCTAACCCCAATCCTAACCCCTAACCCCTAAACCTAACCCTTTTTTTGTCTCCTTGTATTATTGCTAACAAAATTAAAATAACATTATACAATGATCTAGATAGATTATTGAAAGATATACATTCATTACTGTAATGTTTCTTTCCTTCGTTTGTGGCTGTTTCCATCATTTTTTTTTTGTAAATTTGTATTTATTAACAGTTTTCAACACATGTAATACAAAACATAACCCATTTTTCTGCCATAAAGTAAAAGCATCGTTCTAATAAAGGTAAAAAGCTCTACTTGTGTCACATTTATTATGACACGTTTTGTTTTTCTTAAATATCATATTTTTTGGTAAAATCCACTAAATCAATTCTTGACTGATCTACATTTTCTATGACAGTTCCCCCTTAATAGCAATCCTTAGCAGCCACTTTGTCTCCAACTTCCGTTGCTCCTTTTCTTAATTGAAGTCAAATTTCTCTTTCCACCAGAAAATGTGAAACTTTAAACGTATTTAATCCATGCCACCTGCAATCAGGTCTTTCCACGGCCGGACAACAAATAATCGGCAAAAGGATCAATGGTAATTACACCGGGTACTGTCTGGAAAGATCTTTCCTACCTTGTTTTGGGGGAGGTCGTCAGCCATTCTTCATGTTTTTCGAATGTTATCAAGTAAGCTGCAATTTCCTGAAAAAAAAGTAGAAAAAGAAGACAAAGTTACAATAATAAAGTATACAGGCAACATTGTTAACTGGAATGTACTTTGCAAAGAAATCAAGTAGGTTATCACAATAAGGACACCAAGTGATGTCACCACTGCAAAACGATTTGTGATGTCACTGCCCTGTGTTATAGTGTGGTGTCACACCTATAAAACATCTACAGAGCGATGATGTCATTCCTATAAAACAGGGGTCTCCAAACTTTCTAAACAAAGGGCCAGTTTACTGTTCTTCACACTATAGGTGGGCCAGATGGTGGCCAGTGGAAATAGAACACGCCCTAGCATCAGTGGAAGTAAACAATGCCTCTAGCTTGGAAGTCACTAGTCAGTGGTAATAAAAAAAAGAAAATAACAGGAGGTCTGTAGGAGGAGGAATACTGTAGTTTTCCATCATTGGTATTAGTTGGAGTAATAGCGCCCCGTCACTGGTTTCAATGGGAGGAATAGTGCCCCATTATTGGTATCAATTGGAGGAATAGTGCCCCATTATCTGTATTGAGAGGAATAGTGCCACATCATTGGTATTAGTTGGAGGAATAGTGCCCCATCACTGGTATCAATGAAAGGAATAGTGCCCTTACATTGGTAGTAGTTGGAAGAATAGTGGCCCATCATTGGTGTCAGTCCCAGGAATTATACTCCACTATTGGTGCCCAGTGGGAGGGATAGTCCCTTGTATCAGTGGGAGGAATAGTGCCCCATCTATGGTATCTATGGGAGAAATAGTGCCCCATCATTAGCATTAGTTGGAGGAATAGTGGCCCATAAATGGTGTCAGTGTCAAGAATTATACCCCACTGTTGGTGTCCAGTGGGAGGAATAGTGCCTTATATCAGTGGGAGGAATAGTGCCCCATCTATGATATCTATGGGAGAAAAAGTGCATCATCATTGGCATTAGTTGGAGGAATAGTGGCCCATCAATGGTGTCACAGGCAGGAATTATGCCCTATTTTTGGTGTCCAGTGGGAGGAATAGTGCCACATCATTGGTATTAGTTGGAGGAATAGTGCCCCATCACTGGTATCAATGAAACTAATGTCCTTACATTGGTAGTAGTTGGAGGAATAGTGGCCCGTCATTGGTGCCAGTATCAGGAATTATGCCTCACTGTTAGTGTCCAGTGGGATAGTGCACCATTATTGGTATCAATGGAAGGAATAATGCCCCATCATTGATATCAATGGAAGGAATAGTGCCCCATCATTGGCATTAGTTGGAGTAATAGTGGCCAATCAATGGTGTCAGTCTCAGGAATTATACCCCACTGCCTTGTATCAGTGGGGGGAATAGTGCCCCATCTATGGTATCTGTAGGAGAAATAGTGCCCCATCATTGGCATTAGTTGGAGGAATAGTGGCCCATCAATAGTGTCACGGGCAGGAATTATGCCCCATTGTTGGTTTCCAGTGGGAGGAATAGTGTCTTGTAGGGCTTCAAGGGCTGGGTAAAAACGAGCAAATGGCCTGCATCTGGGCCACAGGACAGAGTTTGGACTCCACTGCTATAAAATATAACATATTTGCATACCTGGGAACATTTGTAAATCAGTGGGCCTGAGAATGAGGGTGGTACAGGGGACTGAATAAAGGACCTCAACATCTGCCAGGGAATGAAGACAGCTTCTCCTCCTTCCTGTCTTTGGTCATTAGACATGTCACATGACAAGGCAAGACAAGTAGAAAAGCAGTCAGTTCTCAGTCCCCAGTGGTTGCATGTAATGGGAACCAGGACTGTTCTTAGTGGGAGCCCCCTCTCCCGGCACTTTTCCACCCACACTAGAATGCCATTGGAGGGAGAAGAGAATGATGCATGAATCACAGTAAAGAGTTTATTCCAATAAACAAATGAGTTAATACAGGGGTGGATACTACGTATTCAAAAATAAAATAGTAATAATACTAGCCAATGATGCTGTCACTAGATGGATTGACATAAAATAATACCCATACAAGGGTTAAAATGAGATGAATACTTGGCTAACGTGTTTCGAGGGGTTTCCTCTTCATCAGAGCCTTGGTCTGAGAGACAACTGCATGGGTGGTATAACTCTAGTTGAGTGGTGTAACCATATGAGTGAAATATCCTCATATGGTTACACCGCTCAACTAGAGTTATGCCACCCATGCAGTTGTCTCTTTATTATAACATGCAGACCAAGGCTCTGATGAAGAGGAAAACCCTTGAAACGCGTTAGCCAAGTATTCATCTCATTTTAACACTTGCATGGGTATTATTTTATGGCAATCTATTTAGTGACAACATTGTCATCAGCTAGTATTATTACTATTTTAATTTTGAATACGTAATATCCACCCTGTATTAACTCATTTGTTTATTGCAATAAACTTTTTACTATGATTCATGCATCAGACCACGCGCCTCCCTTTCTTTTTTTTTACATAGCATTTCAGACTTCCCCTAGCTGGCCTAGGCAGCGGGGTATTCATGATCACTTTGCTACCAGGAAATGCTACCATTTGTGCTAAGGCCCTCCGTACTAGCGCAGGAGAATATCTTTTCTACTTATACCTTTACCTCCCGATGAAAGTCTGCAAGCACAATTTTGTTTTAAAGGCCACCTGCACCGATAAAATGTGGTGGTGGCCATATTGGGCTACCATAGATAATTCTGATTCATACCATATTGGGCTACCATAGATAATTCTGATTCATACCATATTGGGCTACCATAGATAATTCTGATTCATACCATATTGGGCTACCATAGATAATTCTGATTCATACCATATTGGGCTACCATAGATAATTCTGATTCATACCATATTGGGCTACCATAGATAATTCTGATTCATACCATATTGGGCTACCATAGATAATTCTAAATCATACCATATTGGGCTACCATAGATAATTCTGATTCATACCATATTGGGCTACCATAGATAATTCTGATTCATACCATATTGGGCTACCATAGATAATTCTGATTCATACCATATTGGGCTACCATAGATAATTCTGATTCATACCCTATTGGGCTACCATAGATAATTCTGATTCATACCATATTGAGGTACCATAGATAATTCTAAATCATACCATATTGGGCTACCATAGATAATTCTGATTCATACCATATTGGGCTACCATAGATAATTCTGATTAATACCCTATTAGGCTACCATAGATAATTCTGATTCATACCATATTGGGCTACCATAGATAATTCTGATTCATACCATATTGGGCTACCATTTTGATTCATAGCTTAAAGTCTATGTTAAGCCAAAAACAAACAATTCTTAGTTGTGGATAGTATGGGGAAGGTTTAGAACCCCTTTCAAGTTTCTACTGCTATCTGGAGCTCCTTTGGAGCGATTTATCCTCACTTCCTGTCCTGCTAATTTTTTACCACACAGGAAATGAGAAGAACTCATAAATAAATAAAAAATGCTTTTCTTTATTAGAGTAGACAAAGATTGGAACCCCAATCAAGCATTTATTGCTGAATAAGGGTGGGGTTCCACCTTAATACAGATTTATTTGTATTAACCCCAATGCCCAGTGGTATTGGTGGTCCATACGTGTGTTATTGAGCTCTCCTATATATTAAAGTGGCCTTGCTTACATTGGGCTGCACATTATCTCGCTCACAAGCGCATTTATTGCTGCAAACATTAACCTTGAATCGGAAGAGGTAGAGCCAGACGGCGCCCCGAAAAGAGCACAGCTCTTACAAGTCAGAGTCCGGGCATGGCTTGCCTCGGCTCATTGACTTGGATTATGCTGAGTTAGACCTTCTGCCTCCTGTTTGGCAGACATGTCTGTGTGTTTGTCAGTGATATATATTTTGACAATCTAGTGAGCCTTAATGTTTTTCTTATGTTCGCTGTGCCATTCAAGTGCATAGCCAATGATCCAGTAAAGTAGTTAAAGACCGAGCCAAGTTTACCTCCAAAAATTGCTGAAAAATGAAAATTCTGTGTGATAATTATGAAAAATTAATAGATTCGTTAATAACTACTGTCAATAGGGAGACAGAGCAGAAAGGGGGTAGAAAGAGAAAAAGGAAGGAGTGGAGTCAGGGAGGTGGGGGGAGGAGGAGAGAGGGAGAAGAGAGAGAGAGGAGAGAGGACAAAAGAGAAAGAGAGGAGAGAGAGACAGAGAGGGAGGGAGAATGGAGAGAGAGGGAGGGAGAGATGAGAGGAGAGAGAAGAGAGGAGAGGAGAGAGAGAGAGGGGGAGGGAGGGAGAGAAAGAAGAGGGGAGAGAGAGAGGAGAGAGGAGAGGAGAGAGAGAGGAGAGGAGAGGAGAGAGGGAGGGAGAGAGAGAGAGGAGAGAGGGAGAGGAGAGAGAGAGAGGGGGGAGAGAGGCAGAGAGGGAAAGAGAGAGAGGATAGAGAGGGAGGGAGAGATGAGAGGAGAGAGGGAGAGAGAAAGGAGAGGAGAGAGAAGGAGGGAAAGAGGAGAGAGAAAGAGAGGAGAGAGAGGAAGAGAGAGAGGAGAGAGAGGCAGAGAGAAAGAGAGGAGAAGGAGGGAGGGAGAGAGGAGAGAGAGGGAGGGAGAGAGGAGAGGAGAGGAGAAGAGGGGAGGAGAGAGGGTGGGAGTGAGAGAGAGGGGGGGTGAGAGGGGAAGAGGGAGGGATAGAGAGGGGGAGGAAGAGGTAGAGAGAGGAGAGAGAGACGAGAGATAGGAAGGGAAGGAGGAGAAGAGAGAGGGAGGGAGAGGGAGGAGAGGGAGGGAGAGGGAGGAGAGGGAGGGAGAGAGAGAGGAGAGAGAGGGAGGGAGGGAGAGAGGAGAGGAGAAAGGGAGGGAGGGAGAGAGAGGAGAGAAGGGGGGGAGAGAGAGAGAGAGGGAGGAAGGGAGAGAGAGGGAGGAAGGGGTAGAGAAAGGAGGGAGAGGGAGAGAAGAGAGAGGGGAAGGGACAGATAGGAGGAGGGGGAGAAAGAGAAGAGAGGGGGGCATAGAGAGAAAGAGAAGTGAGATAAAAATAGAAAATGAAAGGAAACATCAATAAATATACAGAAACAGGAAAAATAAGAGATTGAAAGAGAAAATAGAGAGAGAGAGAGAGAGAGAGACATTAGAGGGATGAACAAATTAGAGAGAAAAAGAAAGCATAAAAAAAGAGAGAGAGAAAGAGAAACAGAAAAAAGAGTGCAACAAAGTAACAACAGAGAAAAAAACAGTAGTAAAAGATAGAACACAAGGTAAAAAAAGAAAGAAAGTAAATCACCCTACACTTAGCACCTGATAGATGACCCTGTACATTCACCTGGTATGAGAGAGTGAGGACAACCCCCCGTATTTTTTGGTTGTTATATAAGTATTGTCAATCTTGAACATTGGTTCAGTGACTCATAATATCTATACTGTTGTACACTCTTGGTGGACTTTTCAGCTCATATGAAACCCACCGCCTTCTACATTGCAGATTCCAGAACCTTGACATTTCTCTATGGATGAATGACAATGAAGAGCAGATGATTTTCCTTGTTAGACTTTATTTGATACAATGTATACTGTAGTCACGACAATAAAGTACTGTACTTTCTTTGTTGCTACACTGTAACATCCTGTTGATGTACATGACATTGCAATGCTTTGTTAATTTCATAAAAAAAAAAAAAAAGGAAGGACGAGAGGAAGGGAGGAAGAGAGGGAGGAAGGAAGGGGATAGGGAAGAAGGATGGAAGGAAGGGGTCTTGTATTACTGTGGTTGGATGACATGGTTAACAAGCACCACATCCCCGGAATATATTCATAGAACAAGGACATTTTGATGGGATTTTATTGGTGCCAAACAATAAACAAGAACATAGTTGATAATATAAAACATTTTTGCATTTTATTCTTTACATATACATACATATGTAAATAACTGCACCATGAATATATGTTATGTATAATCTACCATATTATTGATTGAATCTTTTTTTTCCGATGTAGTATGCAGAGCAATAGCTGTTCCTGAAAACCCTGAAGAAGCCTTGAATGGCGAAACGTCAGGAATATTTAATATGCTACCACTCTTTATGCGAATACACCACTTTTTTGACCATGAAAATGACAGTTGTTATATTTTATCACTTGGATTTTAAAGATGTACCATTAAAATGCAAAAAAGTTTTATATTATCAACTATTTTCTTGTTTATTGTTTGGTATCGATAAAATCCCATCAAAGTTTTCTTGTTCAAGGAATGAAGGAAGGCAGAAGGAAGGAAAGGAGGGAAGAAGGAAAATAGGGAGGGAGGAAGGAAGGGAAAAGGGGAGGAAGGAAGAGGGGAGGAAGGAAAAAAGAAAGTTGGCAGAAGCAAGAAGGCAGGAAGAAAAAGAAGGAGGAAGGAAGAGGGGAAGGGAGGATGGGACCTCATGTTGGGTAATACCAATATTTTGCCTTGGAAAAGAAGAAAGAAAGGGAGGGAGGAAGGAAGGAAGGAAGGAAAAGAGGGGGGAAGAAAGGAAAATAGGGAGGAATGGAAAGAGGGAGGAAGGAAGAGGTGAGGAATGAATGAAGGAAGGAAGGGTGGTAGGGAGGATGGGACCTCATGTTGGGTAATACTAATAAATATTTTGCCTTGGAAAAGAAGAAAGGAAGGGAGGGAGGAAGGAAAAGAAGGATGAAGGAATGGAAGAAGGAAAAGAGGGAGGAAGGAAGAGGGGAGGAATGAATGAAGCAAGGAAGGGAGGATGGGACCTCATGTTGGGTAATACTAATATTTTGCCTTGGAAAAGAAGAAAGGAAGGGAGGGAGGAAGGAAGGAAGGAAGGAAGGAAGGAAGGAAAGAAGGGAAAGAGGGAGGAAGGAAGTAAGGAAGGAAAAGAGGGAGGAAGAAAGGAAAATAGGGAGGAATGGAATAATGGAAAGAGGGAGGAAGGAAGAGGTGAGGAATGAATGAAGGAAGGAAGGGTGGTAGGGGGGAGGATGGGACCTCATGTTGGGTAATACTAATAAATATTATGCCTTGGAAAATAAGAAAGGAATGGAGGGAGGAAAAGAGGGAGGCAGGAAAGAAGGGAAGAGAGGAAAGAGGGAGGAAGGAAGAGGGGAGGAATGAATGAAGGAAGGAAGGAAGGGTGGGAGGGAGGATGGGACCTCATGTTGGGTAACACTAATATTTTGCCTTGGAAAAGAAGGAAGGAAGTTAGGGAGGAAGGAAGGAAAAGAGGGAGGAATGGAAAAATGGAAAGAGGGAGGAAGGAAGAGGGGAGGAAGGAAGGAAGGGATGGGACCTCATGTTGGGTAATACTAATAAATATTTTGCCTTGGAAAAGAAGAAAGGAAGGAAGGGAGGGAGGAAAAGAGGGAGGAAGGAAAGAAGGGAAAGAGGGAGGAAGAAAGAGGGGAGGAATGAATGAAGGAAGAAAGGAAGGAAGGAAGGGAAGAAGGGTGTGAGGGAGGGAGGATGTGACCTCATGTTGAGTAACACTAATATTTTGCCTTGGAAAAGAAGAAAGGAGGGGAGGAAGGAAGGAAAAGAGGGAGGAGGGAAGGAAGGGAAGATGGGAAAGAGGGAGGAAGTAAGGGAGGGAGAGGGAGGGAGGGAAAGTGAAAGAAGCAAGGAAGGAAGGCAGGGAGGAAGGAAAAGAGGGAGGAACTAAGAAGGGAAGAATGGAAGAATGGAAAGGTGGGAGGGAGGGAGGATGGGACCTCATGTTGGGTAATACTAATATTTTGCATTGGTAAAGAAGAAAGGAAGGGAGGGAGGAAGGAAGGAAGGAAGGAAGGAAGGAAGGAAGGAAGGAAGGAAGGAAGGAAGGAAGGAAGGAAGGGAAGAAGGGAAAGAGGCAGGAAAGGAGGAAGAGGGGAGGAAGGAAGGAAGGGAAGAAGGGAAAGAGGGAGGAAGGGAGCAAGAGGGGAGGAAGGAAGGAAGGAAGGAAGGAAGGAAGGAAGGAAGGAAGGAAGGAAGGAAGGAAGGAAGGAAGGGTGGGATGGGACCTCATGTTGGGTAATACTAATACATATTTTGCCTTGGAAAAGAAGAAAGGAAGGAAGGGAAAGAGGGAGGAAGAAAGAGGGGAGGAATGAATGAAGGAAGAAAGGAAGGAAAGAAGGAAGGAAGGAAGGAAGGAAGGAAGGAAGGAAGGAAGGAAGGGAAGAAGGGTGGGAGGGAGGATGTGACCTCATGTTGACTAACACTAATATTTTGCCTTGGAAAAGAAGAAAGGAGGGGAGGAAGGAAGGAAAAGAGGGAGGAGGGAAGGAAGGGAAGATGGGGAAGAGGGAGGAAGTAAGGGAGGGAGGGAAAGTGAAAGAAGCAAGGAAGGAAGGCAGGGAGGAAGGAAAAGAGGGAGGAACTAAGAAGGGAAGAATGGAAGAATGGAAAGGTGGGAGGGAGGGAGGATGGGACCTCATGTTGGGTAATACTAATATTTTGCATTGGAAAAGAAGAAAGGAAGGGAGGGAGGAAGGAAGGAATGAATGGAAGAAGGGAAAGAGGGAGGAAAGGAGGAAGAGGGGAGGAAGGAAGGAAGGGAAGAAGGGAAAGAGGGAGAAAGGGAGCAAGAGGGGAGGAAGGAAGGAAGGAAAGGAAGGAAGGAAGGAAGGAAGGAAGGAAGGAAGGAAGGAAGGAAGGAAGGAAGGAAGGGAGAGAGGGAGGGAGGATGGGACTTCATGTTGGGAAATACTAATAAATATGGTCTTGGAAAAGAAAAACAAACATACCAATTACCCCATAATTCCACTATATGTAAAGGTGTGGGCACCTTATCAGTTCTGCTGCACTAAAGGATTTTACCATTGGTCATGTTGTACGTTATTTATGGAGGAGAGGTGTATGGCCCTGTTTGACCTTCCATCTTCCACCTCAGAAACAATTGGATACTGTCCATGATACTTTTTTTATTTGCTCCAAAATACAATTTTTCAGGGCACGCTTTCGGGGGGGGGAACCCCCTTCTTTAAGGTCCAAGCAGTGCTAATAGACATTCTGTATTTCTGTTGCAAGTGCACTAATATGGCTACAATCACCTCAAGCTTCTTCCACCACCAGATTGCAGCACCATAGACAGCAGGATGGAAGTCTAATAGTGAATAAGCTCTGTTTGTACCATTGCAGGTTCAGCATTAATTTGAGGGCCCATTCACACTTAACTGTTCTATCGCAATGTATAACTGCATACAGATTACCATGCATTATGACATGTATTATAAGTGTGCCGCCAATGCATTGCAGCAGATGATAAACATACATGACTTTTTTTTAAAAAGCGGTGTGCCACAACGCGTTGCTTTGTGTATGGTGCTCTACTGTACAATGCATTGGGGTGTCAAACACAATGAATGACAAAGCAACACTCTGCACATAGAGCAGGTGTATCGCCGTGCATTGTAGTAACATACATTAATGTGTGCATTTTAACGTGCATTGCCTTAACACAGAAATGTGAATGGGCCCTGAATGTGACATGGACTATATCAAGCCTTTACACAACAGTAGACCTCACAAGACCCAAATGAGCAGCACACACACCAGATCTCCCCACCCGGAGATGAGCTGTATGGTATTACACCAGGAACTTCACACACTCTCTCTGTTCTGCTGAGTGCAAAGCAAAGTCATCAAGCTTTGAGGAGAGAGAGAGAGAGAGAGAGAAACGGAACGCTTGGACACCTGAAGGTAAATTAAATATTTATAAACACAACAACATCTTTGCAGATGGAATTACTGATTTATTAATAATTTCCATAAAAAGCCAGTGGGTGACATCCACATAAGTCATATCTTCTGCTTTCAGGCATGATTCAGCCCATTAATTCCAGATCTGGATTGGGTGCGTCTGATTCGCTAACAGTAAATTGGCAGAGCCTGACGTTTAAATTAAAGGGGTTGGAGCAACAGAATGTGACAAAAATGGATTTACACCTTAGGAGGCTGCGGAAATTAAAGTTCTTGAAGTCTAAGGAGTGCGCCAGCACCAAAACGGTGCCGCCATATCACTTTGCCGGATAGGCTTACAAAGAGACGAAGGGATTGGTATTTTAAGGTAGTGTAATATCATAAATTAAGCCAATGTCTTTATCTAGGTATGTATAGAGAGACCATTTTGCCAAAGTACGAGGAAATGACAATGACTTTTGGTAAGGCTCCTCCCCTTTGTTAATTCACTTCACCCATAGCGATGTACCCGTACATTGTCTGGTTGAAGGGCTTATACCTGGATGATGTCTGCAGCTGTGAGCATCATCCCGTTATCTATTTTTTCAGCTGGCGTTGGACTTTTTACCTCCTTCTTCCCTCCTTTCCCAGCCTTCCTCGGCTCCTCTGTCCCACTGGGGAGCGCAGGACTGAAGCTGGTGGTTCCACTGGAAGCAAAATGTCCCAGATCGTCTCTATGTCTAGGACAGGGGTCCCCAATCTTTCTAAACAAAGGGCCAGTTTACTGTCCTTCAGACTGTGGTCATTGGGAGTAGAAAATGCTTTGGCGTCAATAGGAGCATATAATGCCTCATTGACATTCAATGGGAAGAATAGTGCCAATTGTTGGTATCAAGGGAAAGAATAGTGGCCCATCATTGGTATCAGTGGAAGGAATGGTGCTCCATTGTTGGTGTCAGTCTGAGGAATAGTCCTATGTATTGGGATGTGGAATAGTGGCCCATCATTGGTATCAGTGGGAGGAATATTGCCCCATTGTTGGTATTTAGGGAAGAAATAGTGCCCATTAATGGCGTTGTTGGGAAGAATAGTGCCCCATTGTTGGTTCTAGGGGAAGGAATAGTGCCCCATCACTTGCGTCAGTGGAAGGAATGGTGCCCCATTGTTAATGTCCAAGAGTCAGATAAGAGCAAGGTAAGAGCCCCGGGTCACAGTTTGAAGACCACTCATCTAGGAAACCATAAGGGTTGCATATTCTATCACTTCTGGTTTCGGTTTAATGTAAACAGGTCCTTTACCAGCCTGTGAAAGCTTCAGACCTAACCGATTTTAGTTTGATCAGATGTTTTTGAGGGCAGAGGAGAAATCTTGGGTCTAATAGGCCCAGATCTCTCAGTAAAGAGTACCTGTCAAAGCCCATGCTATCACATGGGATGTTGCTCACCCCTTGTGATAGCAAAAAAAATAAGAGACAATGTAAAAATAAAAAAATTTAAATAAAATAAATATGAAAATGAAAAAAAAATATTAAAGTGTCCTCGTACCCCCTGTGCTCACGTGCAACGTTGAATGCATACATAGGTCATGCACGCATATGTAAAAAGTGTGTGCAAATGTTATTGCGAGGGCAGTAATTCTAGCACCAGATCTTGTGTGTAACTCTTAACTGGTAACCTGTAAAAGATTATAAAGCGTTGCCGATGGAGACTTTTAAGTACCACCGTTTGGTGCCATTCCAGGAGCATGCACAATTTTAAAGCGTGACATGTTAGGAATCTATTTACTCAGTGTAGCATCATCTTTTATATTTTACCAAACAATTGGGTATTATATTGTGTTTTGTGGATTAAAATTTACAAATGTGTATTTTTTCCCCCAAAAAAACGGCGCAAACACCGTATGACATCAAAATTCCAATGCCCACCTTTTTATTCTCTAGGGCCTCTGCTTCAAAATGTAATATAATGTTTGGGTGTTAAAAGTCATTTCTAGCAAAAAAATAAATAAAAAATGCAGATACATATATATGTGAGAAATGTCTGAATTGGCCTGGAGCTGAAGTGGTAAAGTAAATCTGTTATTAGAATAGAGGAATCTGCCATTGAAGATTAGTTTAAACACTCAAACCGTGTAAATTTTTGAAAGCAGAGACCCTGGAGAATTATATGTCAGTAGTTCCAATTTTATATGTCATACAATATTTGTGCAACAGTTTATCAGGCACAAATTTTCAGTAAAATATACGTTAATGCCCTGTACCCCCGAACGGACTTTCCGTCAACAAAACCATGGATTTTTGTTTCGAAGGTTGTTGGCTCCAACTTGTCTTGCATACACACGGTCACACAAATGTTGGCCAACAATTACGAACGTAGTGACGTACGTGATATCTCCATTACAAACGCTAGTTTTACAAGACCGAGCGCTTCCAGCTTGTACTTGATTCCGAGCATGCGTGGACTTTTGTGCGACGGACTTGTGCACACAAGGTCGGAAGGTCCGACAACAAAAATTTGATGGCGGAAAATTTGAGAACCTGATAGCCAACATTTGTTGGCGGAAAGTCCGCCAACAAATGTCCGATGGAGCATACACACGGTCAGACTTTCCACAAACAAGCTCACATCCAACATTTGTTGTCATAAAATCCGATCGTGTGTACGGGGCATTAAGTTAATTTTAGGGCAAACAAACATAATATATTACCCATTTTTTGGTAAAATATATAAGATGAGATTTTTCTGAGTAACTAGTAGTCGGAAGAAGAACGGGGATTTCAAATCCCTTGACCACTGGCGGCTAGACAGCCCCGGAGGTAAGTACAGCAGGGATCAGACGGTCGGGGAAGGTGTCCGGTGTTAGTTTACCTTTACATTTTTTTCTTTAAAAGTGAACTAACCCTTTAAGTGTTTCATTGGGAGCACAGTACATAAATACAATAAAACAGAATGTAGTCAACACAATGAGAGTATTCTGCGCCCCTCAACCCACAGCTCTGGAAGATACAAATCTTAACAGCCTAACCCATGGGTGTTCAACCTGTGGCTCACAGCAAAACTACAAGTCCCATCATGCCTCTGCCTTGGGGAGTCATCCTTGTAATTGTCAACGGCTTGCAATGCCTCATTGGATTTGTAGTTCCCCAACAGCTGGAGGGCCACAGGTTGAGCACCCATGGTCTAACCCTCAGAACTCCATCCAAAACATAAAAAAAAAAAAAGTTTTGCCCCCCCCCCTCCCATCCTAGGCAACGCTCCAGCCAACAGCACCCATATATAATTGCCCTTAATCCATAGAAATACTAGCATGAACCAATCAGAAAACAGGTTCAGCCCAAACGACACAATCAAGATTACAGATTGAGACAAGATGTAAATGACTCCAAGACTCACAATATCATTTGCAGTTATTTCTTTGCAATTACATTAACATACTTATGTGTGGTAGGCTACATTAGATGGAAATTGGTGATTCCACTTCATTGATAAGCTGGCTAATAGTCAGTTCCAAATTAAGTTTGGCAGGTCCGTGATCATTAAAAATCTGAACGGGCTCCCAGGCTCTGATAAAGTTGGGGATAATAGCTTTTTGGACAACAGAAGACCACAAAGGAAGAGAGAGCGAAGCGGGGGGGGGGGGGGGGGGTGCGTGACTACCGACAAAGCCGAGGATTGAACTGATTCAGAAAGTGCAAGTTTGCATTTAGTACAAATAGCAGAATTATGCAGAGTGATTGCTCTTATTACTAAAAACCATTATGACTCCACGTTTTCATTTGGTCCTCTGAAGGACACTTAATGAAAAGCATCTCTGAATGTCAAAAGCTTATTATTTGACTACTATATCTCTCTGTATCTCTCTGTCAGCTCCAATCCAAATATTGTGCTAAATCAGAGTTTCCCATAACACTGCGTATATCGTATAACCCACCAATGGTGTATGTCCTCCTTCTGGGGGCTTGGGAGCTAAGCAGAGAACTGAATGAGGCCAAGTATTTAGAGGGAATGTATATATACCTTACATCATAATAATAACTATATATATATATATATATATATATATATATATATATATATATATATATATATATATATATATGTATTTTTTTTTTTTTTTTACTTTTTTATGGACAGTACAAAAAATAATAATCTATAAAACACCTGTAATTAATCATATAAAGGACACAAGTTGTTAAATTAATGCAGCTTTGTATTCATTGATACATTAAAACATTTTTTAAATGAAAGCAGAGTGAGTACCAATATTTACAGTGTGTATTTACTATATATATCTATATCTATATATATAGATATAGATATATCTTGTAAAGATCATTATTATTGTATATGTCTTGCTCTGAAGAAGGGTGTTATCTGTATAGCCCGAAATCGTTATGCATTTGACATTGAATGGAATTTGACATTTCAGAATACATTTTTAAGTGCAGCAATCCCATCAGATTTTTTTCTATACATGACCTGTGGAAGGGTCTGATTGCTCAGCACTGTCATATCCGGCTCGTGTGCACTTCACCTTCAACACTTGTTCTATATATATATATATATATATATATATATATATATATATATATATATATATATATATAGATATATATATATATATATATATATATATATATATATATAGATATAGATAGATATACACAGTAAATATACACTATTAATTTTTGGTACTTACACTGCTTGCATTTTAAAAAATGTTCTAATGTATCAATGAATACACGGCTGCAATTGTGTCTTTTATATGAGTTCAGTTTGAAATAATTACGGATAGTTTTATACATTTTATTTGTTTAGTCCTGATCATAAAAATGTAATTAAAATAACATGTACAAAAATAAATAATTAAATATATCTATAGGTATACATATGAAGAGCACGCTCTATGTATTCTTTTCAATTTTAATTTCACCTTTAAACCGCAGTTTGGTTTGGGTTTAATTGTTCTAAATTTTGACCTCTGCATCAGTCTGGCTGGACTGCAGGGTGTTCTGGCTGGCAATGGGTGGCGCTGTCACTTTTGGCAGGTACTGAACCACAGTCTAGTTGGGTGCATTAAGGTTACTCTCTCTCGGGAGTGGGTGCTGTGCCTGCTGGGAGAGGGTACTTAAGGTGCGGATGTCATGTGTTCTGTGGTTTCCAGTCCAGAAGTATGTTCTGACTGCATGGTCCTGGTCCTCCTGACCAGCCCCCAGGACTTACATGGCCTGGGGTGCGGATCCATCCGACTTTACGTCTCGGGGCTGGCTAACCTGAGGTGAGGAAACTGAAAGGAGGATTTGGAGGTGGTCCGGTGCCGTCTCGGTTAGTGGAGAGGCCCAGCAACTGTGAAGGATATCCAGGGGAGGACTCTTCGGGAGAAGGCCATGGAAAGGTTGGCTTCTCAACAAGAGCCTGGACAAGCTGAAGGATCTAAGCGAATCCAATCTCATGCGGTATCGCCGGTTTGGCTGCAAGATACTGGTACCACACGAGTGTTCTACAAGCTTTCAAGTTTCTAGAGCAAAGTCAGTGGCAGAGACTTGTTCCTGACTCAAAGACCCTGTTAGCTCCTAGGCCTGGTGAGAGAAGGACTATCCAATTAGGGTGAAGATCCAGTAGTGAATGGCTATCCTCTGGATTTACTGAAGTAAGAGATTTTGTTCTATACTGAATTTGACAATAAGAGTACCTGGACTTTCCACCTAAACCCTCTAATCCTATGCTGAGAGACTATGTTGTTAATTACTTTTTTGCAAATAAAAATCCCTTCAAGTGGATCTGGCGTTAGTCTCTGCAGTTCTTGGGCCAACTACCTTGGGAACCCCCCTAGATGCATACGAGGTGAAGAAGGTAACGGTAAGCCCAACAAATTCTAAATTCAGCTGCTCCTTCAGGAGTCAGTGCTACATATATGTATATCTATATATGTATAGATATATATACTGTATATATATCTATATCTATATATCTATCTATATCTATATATCTATCTATATATATATATATATATATATATATATATATATATATAAATTATTTAATTTGTTATGGCCAAGATATAAATATATATATATATATATATATATATATATATATATATATCTTTAATATATATCAAATTAACAACAATTAACAAATTAATGGAGGGGCAAATAGATGGCAAATGAGATTCAATGTAAAAAAAATTTAAATATTGCATTTGGGTGGCAAAAATATGAATGCAATCTATACACTGGGGGGAGAACCTCTGGGGGAATCTAGGATGGAAAAGGACCTGGGGGTCCTAGTAGATGATAGGCTCAGCAATGGCATGCATCTAACAAAGCAAACAGAATATTGGCATTAAAAAGGGGATCAACTCCAGAGATAAAACGATAATTCTCCCGCTCTACAAGACTCTGGTCCGGCCGCACCTGAAGTATACTGTCCAGTTCTGGGCACCAATCCTCAGGAAGGATGTACTGGAAATGGAGCACAAAGAAGTTCAAGGAAGGGCAACAAAGCTAATAAAGGGTCTGGAGGATATTAGTTATGAGGAAAGGTTGCGAGCACTGAACTTATTCTCTCTGGAGAAGAGACACTTGAGAGGGGATTTGATTTCAATGTACAAATACCGGACTAGTGACCACACAATAGGGATAAAACTTTTTTGTGGAAGGGAGTTTAACAAGACTCGTGCCCACTCATTAAAATTAGAAGAAAAGAGGTTTAACCTTAAACTACGTAGAGGGTTCTTTACTGTAAGAACGGCAAGGATGTGGAATTCCCTTCCACAGGTGGTGGTCTCAGCGGAGGGGCATCGATAGTTTCAAGAAACTATTAGATAAGCACCTGAAACGACCGCAACATACAGGGATATACAATGTAATACTGACATATAATCACACACATGGGTTGGACTTGATGGACTTGTGTCTTTTTTCAACCTCACCTTCTATGTAACTATGTAATATATATAGGGAGATTATATATATATATATATATATATACACCAATTGTAGAGGTAAGATGCACTGAACGATCCTTGAAGTGCAAGCAATCTAGTCCTTCCCACGGACAGATATGTAAAAACAACGATGCGAATTGCTGCACAAAATTCTTTTTTTTCCAAAAAGTATTACATCAGATCAAGCGGTGTGAGTATGTAAATTTGACCAAGTATCGCCATCTCCGTTACAGCAGAGCCCAGACTGGCAAAGGGAGGAGCAGCAAGAGCCAATCAGTTGTGCTGCTAAGGGCCCATTTACACCAGAAATAACTACTGCCCAATCCCTGAAGCACAGAAAAGGCAAAATGCCTTGTTTTCTATGGTGCCAGATCACACCTCAACTTGTCCTAACAAGGACCACACTGATTGAAGAAAGAGCGGAGTGCCAGAGAGAGATAACCTTATGGTGCTGTTTCTGCTTTCAATGTCCAATCACAGGCCAGGGGAAGAAAAAGACCTATAAGTGTTCCTAAACTGCAGCAGATTAAAATCAGGTCCCCTCCTCTGCCAGATAGGGTGATCACATGTGAAACATCAGGGCAGTTGAAGATCAAACAGAGGCCAAGATGGCAGCTCTCTTGGCTGAAAATGTTTAGTTCCGCTTTAAAATAAAGGAAAAAAAGCCTGCAGCCCCACAGCAATATGTTATTTATTTATTTATTTATTTTATTTAGATACACTTAGATAAAAAAATGAATGAAATGAAATAAGAGAAGTGATATAAATGGAATTACGACACACAAGTATGACTCCACCGAAAAGCACTTGGCTACAGGAAACGTGCGTTCGACCGTAAAAGTTGAATTTTTCGATTCCACCCAAGGTCTCTGATTCTTAATACAAAATTATATACACAAAACTTGGCTGTGCGTTTCCATTTATCTTACACATTCCTTAGACATTTCCAATACAACGGGAGGTTGGTCGGAAAGAAAAAGGAAAATTTGATTTTTTTTCTTTTTTTTTTTTCCTTTTGAAAATTCATTACCGGAGTAAGCCGAGGGTATTCTCACAAGTGTATTACCTCTCCCGTCTGTTTCTATCTCGGAGTAATTTCTAATCAGAAAAAAATAAAATGAGAGCCGTTAAGACCCGGAGTCATGGTGTGAAGTCTCTTGGAGGTTGGATGGAGGTAATTGTGAGATCATCCACATAATATTTCCTAAGAATGATGCGTCTCCGGGGACTCCGGTTATTGTATGCTCTATTGAATATCTGTTCAGTACTGGTCACAACGTCTGACCTTGCAGCTGGCTGACTGTTAATTTTCCTTCCAAATCATGGAAAAGAGGGAGTTAAAGGTACAATCCAGTCAAACCTGAAGATTAAGCCTTTGAACACAGCTGGGCTGCCTATGGCTTTGGTTTTTCATCTAGGGTGGTGACTAGACCTCTCTATTGACTGAAAATGCACTCGTTGTGGGGCATTTGGCATTATGGGACTATCAGCCCTTAAAGCTGTAGATCATTAGCTGGCTTCTCCTTGAGTTACAAAGAAAAAGGAAACTTTCATGGCACAGACTCATGTGACCAGAGCCTACAGTCCATATGCCGGGCTCTGAGGAAGAAGGTAATCCTTCGAAACGCGTTAGCTGGCAGTGGCCCCTGAAATCTCCTCTGTTACCATCTGGAGTCTGTTGTCCCTTAGATCAATTGCTGTCATCTGGAAATTATTTGTATCGCAAGTTTTCTTCCATACGTATGCGAACCGTTTTTTTTTACTTAATTTTTAATCAAATATATCTGAGGATAATGCACAAGGTTGGTGCGCCCTTTTTTTCTTTCTTTTTTACAGTCCATGTATAAGCTTGACAATACAACCTCAAGTGCAGGGGTCTCCAAACTTTTCAAACAAAGAGCCAGTTTACTGTCCTTCAGACTTTAGGGGGCCGAATTGTGGCCAGTGGGGTTAGAAAATGCCCCGGGGGCCCAGCATCAGTGAGAAAACAGCCAACTCGTCAAAACCTCCAAATACAGCTGCTCAGAGTCACCGGAAGTGACGTGGTTGGAGATCTTGGAGAGTTGGCTGTTTTGGCATAACACCGGCACCCGCCGATGCTTCGGTACAGAGGGAGAACGTCAGTCTGCCTATGTAAATGTAGCGCTGGCTCCTGACGAGCATACGCTATATGTTTTCCATAGTTGATTTTCCTGAGACCGTAGTTTGGTTTTGGGGCTAATTTACTAAATTTATGGTTTCAGTACCAGTCCAGCTGGGTTGCACTAGGTTCTCCGTGACCGCAGGTGTCTCCCTGCCGGCAAGTGTGAGAACGCAGTCTAGTTGGGTGTATTGAATGCCACGTTTCTTTCGGAACCAGCCCAGTGGGAGTGTTCTCCTGCTGTGCATTCTGGGAGGTGGTATTTAATTTACTGACATCACGTGCTTCCGGGTTCCGTTCCGGAGATTATTTTCTGTCTGTTTGGTTCTGGTCCTCCTGACCAGTCCCCATGGCCCTCCTGGCCTGGGGTACGGAATCATGCATTTCCAAGTCTCGGGGCTGGCTAGCCCGAGGCGACGCAACTGCAGGGACAGGCCTGAATGGATCTCAGGGGCCTATTGATTCAAAGGTGGTCCGGTGCCGTCTCATCTAATGGAGAGGCCCAGCAACTGGAGAAACCCCAGGGGAGGACTCTTCAAGAGAAGGCCGTGCGTAAGTCTGGCTTCTCTAAAGGAGCCTGGAGGCTCAGTTGAAGGACACTTCATGGATCTACACTCATACGGTATCGTCAGATCGGCTGAGAGAACCTGGTACTGTATGATAGCTCTTTAAATTTGTCTATGTCCCTCAGTTACGCTCAAGTCTGTGGCAGAGACTTTTCTTAAGTATTCTACGCTCAAGTCTGTGGCAGAGACCTTACTTAACACCCTATCGGCTGCTAGGCCTCGTGAGAGGAGGTCTATCCGGGGGTTGTAAAATCCAGCTGTGAAACGGTTGCTATTCTCTGGATTTTTCCTATAAGAGACTTTTCACTCTTGCAGTCTAAAGTACCTGAACTTACTCCTAACCCTCTACCCTAAACTGAGAGACTCTGTTTCTATTTCAAATAAATAACCCAAAAGAAGATTCAGTGTCAGTTTCCATGTTTCTTTGGGCCATCTACCACAGGAAACCCTAAACGGAGAAGCAATCAAGAAGGTAACGGTAAGCCCAATAAAACCAGCAGCTTCTTCGGGGGTCAGTGCTACATAAACAAGGCAGATCGCTGTTCTGTCAATACAGAAGGCATGGATCCTGTGTTCCTACAAAGCAGTGGCACCAATCCATGCCTTCCTCTAGCACAAGCGCCTCCCCAACAGTAACAAAACACCAGCTAAGCACACAGTTAACCTTTTGATAACCACTGATGTTAGCCCCTGCCCAGCGAGTGTCATTAGTACAGTGACAGTGCATATTTTTTATCACTGTATAAGTATCAGCTGTCCCCAAAAAGTGTCAAAAGTGTCAGTTAGTGTCCGATTTGTCTGCTGTAATATCCCAGTCCCACTATAAGTTGCTAATTACCATAACTGGTAAAAAAATAAAATAAAAATAAATACGGTAAATAAAAATATCCCATAGCTTGTAGATGCTATAACTTTGGAGATTTTGACGGGTTGGTTATTTTGGTAGAACACCGGTGGACATCCGTAGTAGCCATCAATTAGCTCCTGCTGGGTATAATCACAGTGGGAGTGGGCCGACATTGGCACGCGTGTGCGCCCTAGACCTGGAAGTGCAGGATCACGTACTAGTGCCTTGCCGCTGTACTTGTAATTTACACGGTCGACAAGCAGTTAAAGCCCACACTCCAAGTGTATGCATTGCTGGACAGCCATTGTTTCTGTACTGAGAGTGTGCTCACTGTGCACTCCCAGCACAGAAACTAAGCTATCAAAGACAAATCTCGGTTTGGACTAACGATTGGTAGCCAGAGGGACCGGGTCCTGATCATGTGACCACTGTGACATCCAATCACACAACGGGTCCTGATCATGTGACCATTGTGACAGCCAATCACACACCGGGTCCTGATTATGTGACCACTGTGACAGAAAATCATACACAGGGTCCTTGATCATGTGACCACTGTGACAGCCAATCGCACACTGGGTCCTGATCATGTGACCACTATGATAGCCAATCACACACTGGGTCCTAATTATATGACCACTGTGACAGACAATCACACACCAGGTCCTGATTATGTGACGACTGTGACAGCCAATCACACACCGGGTCCTGATTATGTGACCAATGTGACAGCCAATCACACCGGGTCCTGATTATGTGACCACTGTGACAGCCAATCGCACACTGGGTCCTAATTATGTGATAGCCAATCACAGTAGTCACATGATCGCCGGTACATCCCGTATCCCACCTAGAACTTTTTAAAGGACCGCTGGGGCCGGTGGTAAGGAGTTACAATTGCACTGTGACAGCCAATCACACCGGGTCCTGATTATGTGACTAATGTGACAGCCAATCACACCGGGTCCTGATTATGTGACCACTGTGACAGCCAATCACACCGGGTCCTGATTATGTGACCACTGTGACAGCAAATCACACACAGGGTCCTTGATCATGTGACCAATGTGACAGCCAATCGAACACCAGGTCCTGATTATTTGATCAATGTGACAGCCAATCACACTGGGTCCTGATTATGTGACCACTGTGACAGCCAATCATACCGGGTCCTGATTATGTGACCACTGTGACAGCCAATCACACACTGTGTCTTGATCATGTGACCACTGTGACAGCCAATCGAACACCAGATCCTGATTATTTGACCACTGTGACAGCCAATCACACTGGGTCCTGATTATGTGACCACTGTGCCAGCCAATCGCACACCGGGTCCTAATTATGTAATAGCCAATCACAGTGGTCACATGATCGCCGGTACATCCCGCATCCCACCTAGAACTTTTTAATGGAACGCTGAGGCCAGTGGTACGGAGTTAATATGGTTGTGGTGGTGGGGGGGAGGGGTTGACAAAAACAGCTTTCTGCTTTGGTGCCTTCATATCTGAGATCCAACATACACGACATTCAGCTCATTATACGCAGAAACATCACCCCGCGAAGAAGAGCCGCCATGAAACTTTTTAGACATTTTTAGTCAAAATATTTCGAAAATTGAGCCCCCCACACCTGATTAAACAACAATAAAGGTCTCATCAGCTAAATAATACAGTTTATGCGTGCAAAATAGCAGCCGGCCTTGTTCAGCAAAACGAAAAGAAATGTCAAATCATTTCATTTCCGTTCACCTCGACAAATACTGCATGTATGTTAACAAGATGATTCCAAAGCATTTCCCAATGAGGCTGTAATGAGCCCATTTCCAATGCACATCAAAAAGATTCCGCTCCAGCTACGACTTCCACTCACACCAGTAATGATATGCAGTCATACTCCAGCGGCACTCCTAAGATCTATACTATATATATATATATATATATATATATATATATATATATATATATATATATATATATATATATATATATATATATATATGTAGTACGGAGGTGCCGAGTGACGGCACAGGAAGCCGATTGCCTCACACCGAGCGCTGTAACTGAGCCTAATGCAGAGCTGATGAGAGCTACCAAAAATGACAGCCTGTGAAAAAGATCAACCACTGAAACTATGGAAATCATAAAAATCTTTTTTTTTTTTCTGTTAAACCACTTGACCCCCCCGGAAGATTTACCCCCTTCATGAGCTTTCTTCTGGTAATATTCGATCACCTCTGCGGTTTTTATTTTTGGCGCTATAAACAAAAATATTGCAACAGTTTTGAAAAAAACACAATATTTTGTACTTTTTGCTATAATAAATATCCCCATTTTTTTTTTTTTATATAAAAAGCTAATTTTTTCTCAGTTTAGGCCGATACGTATTCTTCTACAAATTTTGGTAAAAAAAAAAATCGCAATAAGCGTATATTGATTGGTTTGTGAAAAAGTTATGGCGTCTACAAAATAGGGGATAGATTTATAGCATTTTTATTATCATTTTTTACTGGTAATGGTGGTGATCTGTGATTTTTATCGAGTCTGCAACATTGCGGTGGACGGATTGGACACTTTTGACACATTTTTGGGACCATTATCATTTATACAGCGATCGGTGCTATAAAAAATGCACTGATTACTGTAAAAATGTCACTGGCAGTATAGGGGTTAACACTAGGTGGCGATCAAGGGGTGAACTGTGTTCCCTAGTGTGTGTTTCTAACTGTAGGGGGAGGGGACTGACCTAGAGGAAAATGACAGATCGTGGTTCCTCTTGAGCCGTTACATGCGTGGGAGTGACGTCATCGCGGCTCCAGCCAATCACAGCGCTGGCGACCTGTGATACCTGGAAATAAGTCTGGGAGTCATGTCGCCGGCCACAGTAGTGTTCCGGGACCACTGTGGGGGCTTTGATCCAAGGTAAGTATTTTATAATGAGCTGATATGCATACCAATGCCTTTGTCTTGCAGTTTTTTGGGGTTTTTTTTCCGTGGGTTTACCACCATTTTAAGTGGTTAAAGTTGAACTCTAGGCAGATATAAAAGACACAAATTAAGGCAGAGTTTATACTAAAAGAAGGAGTGAGAGACCAAATTTTGGTGTCAGTACTAAAAGTTATAGTGAGTATATATATATATATATATATATATATATATATATATATATATATATATATATATATATATATATATATACACACATACATATATATATATATATATATATATATATATATATATACATATATATATATATATATATATATATATATATACAGTGCCTTGAAAAAGTATTCATACCATAAATATATATATATATATATATATATATATACACACACACACACACACAGTGCCTTGAAGTATTCATACCCCTTGGAATTTTCCACATTTTGGAATTTTACAACCAAAACTGTGAATGTATTCTTTTAGAAATTGTATGTGATCGACCAACACAAAGTGGCACATAATTGTGAACTGGAGGAAAAATGGGGCATCATTTGATTCTTGGACCCAGGCCAGGCAGCACAATGTCTTGGGCCAGCCCCTGGGAAAGCTATTCCCAACCGGTGGGCTTCCTGCCGTCGTAGACTTACAGAACACCTGATGCATGGAACTCACTTTTCTAGTTAGAAATAAAACGATGAACTACCATTTGTTTCTTGCGGCATGAGATGCGTATCAGGTCCGGGAACACGCCGTTCTATAAAGATGCAGCAGCCACTTGAGCTATAAGAGTTACAGAGTAAGAGGGCTTCATATCTTCTACCTCCAAACAAATGAAAAGGGAATTATTTGGAGTTCTAAATAGCTCGGCAGTAATAAAAAGTTATGGAGTTTCCAGCCTTAGCTCATATCGCCGTACCTCCTAGAATATTCTTGTTACAGTAATTGCAATAGATTAAGCGTCTCGGTGGTTTACAGCTTTAGAACGTACATTACACCAGGCTTTTCCTTTTTTGGGATCTATTATCATCTTGTTAGTAACGCTGTAGGTCATACGCAATAAGCGAGAAGGCCTTTTAATGAAAACGCATATATAAGAGGATATAAACGCATCGTTTTAAGCCCTGGTGCCCAACCTATAGCCAGGGGCCCACGTTTGGCCCTTCGGTTTTGTAGCCCTCATGCCTCAGCAATATTCAGTGTTTTTTTTTTTTTTTTTGCCTAGATGCCTACTCAGAAATGGTGAAGGAAATATTGATTAAAAAAGGATTCTACCAGCTGAATGATTTGGTTTATTTCAATGCTTACTGTTTCCATTTAAAGAAGGTTGTCGCCCTGTTAAAGGAGGGGGTTATGCTTATCCTTTTCACGCCAACTGGCTCCTAGACCTTTAAGAGTTCTAAAAGTCGGGAGGTGGGCATTCATGTGACCGCTGTGATTGGCTGTCTACAGCGCTCACATGATCAGAAAGCTCCCGATCACAAGTATGCATTGGGAGCTTTCTGGTACCAATCGGCTACCATGCTGGGAGCACCTGCTCAGTGCAGAAAATTGACTTAACTGGGCCTCATATATGCTGCCGCTCGGTCTTAAGGCCCACCCGCCAAGCAGCCTCATACAGTTGGGCTCTTAAGTTTACATAGCCTGGCAGAATTTATGATTTCTTGGCCATTCTTCAGAGAATATGAATGATAACACAAAAACATTTATTTCACTCATGGTTAGTGTTTGGCTGAAGCCATTTATTATCAGTCAACTGTGTTTACTCTTTTTATATCATAATGACAACAGAAACTACCCAAATGACCCTGATCAAAAGTTTACATACCCCAGTTCTTCATACCGCGTATTGTCCTCCTTTTAACTTCAATGACAGCTTGAAGTCTTTTGTGGTATTTGTGGATGAGGCTCTTTATCTTTTCAGATGGTGAAGCTGCCCATTCCTCTTGGCACAAAGCCTCCAGTTCCTGTAAATTCTTGGGCTGTCTTACATGAACGGCATGTTTGAGATCTCCCCAGAGGGGCTCAATGATATTGAGGTCAGGAGACTGAGATGGCCACTCCAGAACCTTCACTTTATTCTGCTGTAGCCAATGACAGGTGGACTTGGCCTTGTGTATTGGATCATTGTCATGTTGGAATGTCCAAGTATGTCCCATGCGCAGCTTCCTGGCTGATGATCTTACCATCAATTTTGACCACATTTCTTTTGCCTTTGTAGCGCACACATCCCCAAAACATCAGCGATCCACCTCCGTGTTTCACAGTAGGAATGATGTACCTTTCATCATAGTCCTTGTTGTCTCCTCCCCAAATTAAGTGTTTATGGTTGTGGCCAAAAAAAGCTAAATTTTGGTCTCATCACTCCAAATGACTTTGAACCAGAAGGTGTGAGGCTTGTCTCTGTGCTGTTTGGCGTATTGTAAGCGGGATACTTTGTGTCATTTGTGTAGTAATGGCTTTCGTCTGGCGACTGGACCATGCAGCCCATCTTTCTTCAATTGCCTCCTTGTTGTGCATCTTGAAACAGCCACACGTCCTGTATTTCACCTGAAGTTATTTGTGGGTTTTTCTTTGCATCTCAAACAATTTTCCTGGCAGTTGTGGCTGAAGTTTTAGTTGGTCTACCTGACCGTGGTTTGGTTTCAACAGAACCCCTAATTTTTCACTTCTTGATTAAAGTTTGAACACTGCTGATTGGCATTCTAAATTCCTTGGATATCTTTTAATATCCCTTTCCTGTTTTATACAGTTCAACTACCCTTTCCCACAGATCCTTTGACAATTCTTTTGCTTTCCCCATGACTCAGAATCCAGAAACATCAGTGCAGCACTGGATGAAAGATGCAAGGGTCTGTCAGGAGTCCAGAAACGCGTTGACCTTTTAGACACACACACTAATTACAAGCAAACCGATCACAGGTGAGGATGGTTACCTTTAATAGCCATTCAAACCCCTTTGTGTCAACTTGTGTGCATGTTATCAGGCCAAAATCATCGGGGTATGTAAACTTTTGATCAGGGTCATTTGGGTAGTTTCTGTTGTCATTATGATTTAAAAAGAGTAAACACAGTTGATTGTGTCACCTCCCCCTTTTTTTTTTCTTTTTTTTTCATGTTGTTTTCTTTCGTTTTGCCTTGTTTTGTATGGGTGGGTATGTTTTTTTATATAACGCATAGAAGTTGATCTATATAAATGGGAAAGATAGAGGAGATACCTAAGATAGAGGAGTAAAGCCGCGTACACACGGGCGGACTGTCTGGCCAACTAAGTCCGTCAGACAATCCGACAGACAGTCCGTCCTACTTTTGAATGAACGGACTTGACCACACACGAAGAACAGACAGTCCGTTGAAAGCTTGCGCGATGACGTGTACAGCACGTACGACGGGACTAGAAATACGACGTCCAATACACTGCAATGCAACCTTCGGCCGTGTAAATCCTTTCTGAGCATGCGCCATACTTAGTCCGTCCAAATTGCCTACTCACGAGCGGACTGTCCACTGAAACCAAAGTTGGACGGACAATATTACGGAAATTCCGAAAGACTTAGTCCGCCAGACAGTCCGCTGAAAAAGTCCGCTGAAGCCCACACACGAGCGGACTGTCCGCTGAAATGTGTTTCAGCGGACTAAGTTGGACAGACAGTCCGCCCGTGTGTACGTGGCCTAAGGATGGAATTATATAGATAATGGTTTACTTTCTCATTTATTTTTTTGTATAATATTGTGTGGTTTGTTGTAAATGAAAAATTTAATACAAATTGAATTATAAAAACAAAAACAAAAAACAGTTGATTGATAATAAACGGCTTCAACCAAACACTAACCATGAGTGAAAGAAAAGTTGTGTTATCATTTATATTCTCTGAAAAATGGCCAAGAAATCATAAATGCAGCCAGGGTATGTAAACTTATAAGCACAACTGTATATGCAAGGGCTTGAAGAGTAACTTCACTTTTGTTGAGAAAAACCCTGTACATTGCAGAGATTGTAACAAAGTTTGTAGCAGATTCCTTTTGTTATAGCTGTTTGTTTCTCTGTGTCTCTATGTGAATGTAAATAACTTTATAATTATCAGTCAGCTGCTGCACCTGCAGGGCTCTAATAAGGAAAGTGGCAGGATCTGCATCGCTTTCGATGTGATTTCCTCACATCTAAAGCTGAACTCGCACGATTTCAAACCTGCCTTCAGTGTGAATGAGGGCTTAAAGATGCTAGCACCCCGGCGGTGTTATATAGATTGTCTCAATCCAGTAGATGCTACTTTGGCTGGACATCTTGGCTTGCTGAAGGAAGTGGAAAACATGACAGATCTATTAGCGGAATCAACAGGAAATAAAATTATTTTACGGGTGGGGGGGGGGGGGGGACTCGGATGAAGAAAAACGACTGTGTTAATGCTACCAGCAACACTGTATCATATATGTCATTGTAGATTTTGCCCCGTAGCTCTGCGTTAAACCGCCACAACCTCCTGAGAGTGTTTTTATAGGACATACCCGCATAGAGATGACGGTAAAGGCTGTCTGGCTCCCTATTAGTTACCACATTGCTCCGGTGTACATTCTGATGGTCTGGTTAGGATTCGAGTCACAGAGCAAAGCTGTACATCACCGCGGCTGCTCTTCGGGAATATTTTTTTTTTTTTTTTTTAATCTTCAGAGGTAGAAATCCTTGTTTACTGTTCCATTCCTCAGAGATAAAAGGCAGAGGTGAGATGAACTTGATTAAATCTCCTACTTGAAAACTGACCAAGATAAGATGCCGGTGAGGGCCTACATTTTTATATTAAGAAATGAACGACAGCTTAATATGATCAGGCAAAGTGACGTCTGAATAAAGAGCGCCAGATGAAATCAAAGAGACAAAAAAAAAGTACCCCGAGCTAGACCTTGTTCAGCGGGGGAGGGGGAAGGCACGGTATGCTCTGGCGGGAAAAGGCCTACTGAGTTCATTGGTGGCATCCAAGTGATGCTGGAGAATCAGTTTCTTATTTATCTTGGGAACTCTCCTAGACCTAGTTTTACACTAGCGGTAGCCCTCTGAAAAAATGATTTGCGGTAGAGCGATTTTAGGGGGGCTATTGGTGGTAAGGAGGTGTTATGTAACCTCCTCGATGCCTGTTTTAACCACTAAAAGCCTGCACCACCGTACCATAAATCAGGGCTTGAAAAATTTGCTTAGAATCAAGGAGTCAGCTGAAAAAGTTAGAATACGTATGAATAAGTCTTTTTACGACGAAACGTACGTCGGGTGGCAGACGTGCTGACGTCATTACAATACAGCATAGGTTGGACGGGCGACTGCATGCCGGCCGGCATTTTTGATGGGCATTTTTTACTGCTTTCTATGTAAGTGTATTTCTTTAATTTTATTAAATTTGTTATACAGAATTATGCTATGGTGAGTCTTCTTTCCATTTCTCTGGGATCCTGAGTACTTGCCGTTCTACTTCACGTGCTCCAGTTGATGGTCCCGGCCTGTTTTATTCAATAAAGGAGCCTATTGTGATCACGGTCTGAGGAGGTGCTGTGGAGATTGACGATGGGCATGAAATCGCTTGGCTTTTGGTATTTATTAAGTTCTCACTGGACTATTTTTCATTTATTGCACTTTTTTATCACTTCACTTGGATTTTTCGAATTTCATTATTAACACTTGTTATTTATAATTCTTTTTATAAATTATGTTATGTTTGATTTATTAGAGGGGTAAATCGATTTTTCTCACTGCAATCAATTAATTTATCACTCATAGGTGTTTATATTTAATTTATTTATAGTATTTATTTATGTGCACGGCTTTTTCCTTTTGTTATCTGAAAAAGTTAGAAGCTAGCTTTTTAAATCAGCTGTCCAGCACCCAGGACTGCATGTCACTCTGGGGTGTGGGGCAATAAGAATTACTGCTAAGCACCAAGTGATTAGAGCCTGAGGCTCTAATAGGCTTCAAAAAAGGGTGGGCTCGGGGCCAGTAGTGTATTTAGGTTTTGTGCTGCCCTAGGTCTGACTAAATTTGTGCACCCCCTAATTTAAATATGACCCACCCCTTCCTGTCAAGGCCACACCCCTTGCTGACATTTTTAAGTGGGGACACTAGTCTAGAGGGCCTGGGGGGGAGGAGCAATGGATTCCCTTAATTTGCGTAAATTTCCTCTCACTTCCTGTTTGGCTATGGGGCAGGAAGTGAAGGGAAATCTCTGCAATGAGATGGTAAGAAATAAACTGACAGGGGCTGTAACCCTCCCTTATTCTATCCAAGATGGAAAAAAAAGTGTAGCCTATAGTTTTACTTTAAGCACAAATTTATGATAATTTTATGGAGAAGACTGAGAGGATATAACCATGCCAATGGTGCAGCAGAAAACATAGAGCACAGTGAGGAAGGTTTGTGGTCCAGGATGATAGGACTGGCAAAATGAGAAGCGGCGCCCCTCCCCCACAGTTGCGGAATGCCGGCTGCCCGCATACCGGAAGCAGTGCGGCCACTTTATGGGGACGCTAGACTAATTTGCCTCTCAGCCCAATCCACCCCATAAGACTGGCGGTACACTAAAAGTGTAGCGCAAGCTGGCATGAACTCTTTCCGTGCTGCCCCCCCTGAAAAGTGCTGCCCTAGGCCTGGGCCTTGTCGGCCTAGGCTCAGGACACACTGGCCAATTGTGTCTCAGGACACTTCCGGTTCAGCCCGGAGGAGAACAAGGAGTAGAATGGGCCGGCTTTTCATTCGCCCTGCCTCCTGAGGTTAGTCAGTCCGTGGGGAGGGTTCCGTCATTTGTCTCCCCCATGGGGGAGGTGGTGTTTGTGGCGATCGGTGCCTTCCCACCAGCCGTTCATCTTCCACATGCCTGCGGGAGTGGGTGTTTGTGGCAATCATCTCCCTCATGGGGGTATACTTGCTGCAATAGTCCATCCGGGAGAGCAGAAAAGCCCCCCCCCCCAAATTATTTAGCACCAGCCGCCACTGTTTTACAAGGTGATCATTTTACAATCACTTTAACCACTTCAGCCCGGAAGATTTGGCTGCTGAATGACCAGGTCATTTTTTGCGATTCGTCACTGCGTCGCTTTAACAATTGACGTCCTTTTTTTCCCACAAATAGAGCTTTCTTTTGGTGGTATTTGATCATCTCTGCGGTTTTTATTTTTTGCACTATAGACAAAAAAAGAGCGAGAATTTTGAATAAAACACAATATTTTGTACTTTTTGCTATAATAAATATCCCCTTTTTTTTTTTTTTTAAAAAGCAAATTTTTTTCTCAGTTTAGGCCGATACGTATTCTTCTACATATTTTTGGTAAAAAATTGCAATAAGCATATATTGATTAGTTTGCGCAAAAGTTATAGCGTCTACAAAATAGGGGGATAGATTTATAGCACTTTTATTATTATTATTTTTTTTTACTATTAATGGCAGCGATCTGCGATATTTATCGGGACTGTGACATTATGGCGGACACATCGGACACTTTTGACACATTTTTGGGATCATTGGCATTTATACAGCGATCAGTGCTATAAAAATGCACTGATTACTGTAAAAATGTCACTGGCAGAGAAGGGGTTAACAAGGGGGGTGATCAAAGACTTAACTGTGTTCCCTAGTGTGTGTTCCAACTGAAGGGGGGTGGGACTGTCTAGGGGAGGTGACAGTTCGCTGTTCATACTCTGTATGAACAGGCGATCAGTCTCTTGTCCCCCTCAGACAACGGGGATCTGTGCGTTTACACACACACACACAGATCACGGTTCTCAGTGTGTCACAAGCAATCGCGGGAGCCCGGCGGTCATCGCAGCCACCGGGCACTCGCATCGGCTCCAGGGGCGAGCAGCGCGTGCCCCTAGTGGCCACAGGGTCGAAGCAACGTAACATAACTTAGTTTCGCCCAGCCGTGCCATTCTGCCGCAGTAAAACTGCGGCGGACGGTCGCCAAGTGGTTAAAGTAGCGCAATGCGAAAAGGAAAAAATGGCGGATAAAACCTTTCCGAAGCTGAAGTGCTTAAGAGCAGAAAGACAAACACACAAAACAAAGTGAAGACAAATCATATACATGGTAGCCATCGTTATTTGAATTCCAAGTGGATATATTATTACTCTAGTCTAAGAATGCACTTGAAAATAAACTAGAGACCATCAGATGGAATGTAATGGGAAGACGGCTGTGTTGTATAATAAAAAAAAAAAAAAAAAAAGGAAAAAAAAAAAAAGAAGAAATGGCTTGGCAGTTTTTTTTGTTTGCAGAGTGACAGATCATCCAGAGAGTCGCAGTGAGCGGCGTCGGCGGCAGGGGCTAAAAGATTGCCGTAGTTCAGACTTGTCAGGATGAGCGGCGAGGAAGCGTGATAGAAGGAGCTCTTGAAGGGGCCCTTATACAGGAATAACAGTGATGAAGAAGACAGTTATGCATAGAAATGTAGGAGAAATAGGGAATCGCTCTGATGAAGAGGGTATCTTTGACGCTGGATTTAACACCCATCTCACCCACAAGAATCTGACCTTTACCGTTCAATGAATATTTAAGACGGAGGAAGCTATATAGCCTGAATGAAACCAAACTTATTTTTTTTTTCATACATGAAAATGTATGAAAAATATAAGTTTAGGAAGAATGTGTTAAAGGAAAATGACGCTGTGGAGGAGATTTTATCAAAAGAACTCGAGTGAGAGCCAAACTGTTTTTTTTTTTCAAACAGTTATAACGGCCATTGCCTGAGAAGCAGGGCTGCCAACCGTCAGTAAATTTACGGACAGTTTGTAAAACTCATTGACTTTTACAACTGTCTGTAAATATCAGGGGCTGATAATTTGTCCTGCTGTGTTAACTTTTTAAGTGTAAACCAGACAAATGACTTGTGACGGGTATTGTCAGTGTTTATATGTTGTGTTTAGACTGCTTAAATATTGATTGTCTTTGTTTTTAATATGAGTTCTGTCATTTTATAGGTTGTCAGTAAAAAAATGTGCTCCGTCAGTAATTTTTCCATGTTTTGTCAGTAAAAATGCTGCAGGAGGTTTGCAACACTGCTGGGAAGTATGTTGTCTATTTGTACAGCTGATCCTCAGTTCTATCAGTGTCCTCCAAGTCCCACCAAATGGCTATCTTAGTGTTGGCACTTTCTCAGTTGTTCCTCGGTTCTATTAGTACCCTACTAGTCCCACCTATCCTAATGACATCACTTTCTCAGATGGTCCTCGATCCTACCAGCACCCCTAAAGTCACAACTATGTCTATCTTAGTGTCTGTACTTTCTCAGCTGGTCCACCGTTCTAGCAGAACCTTTCGAGTCCCACCTATGGCTGCCTTAGTGTTGGCACTTTCTGTGCTGGTCCTTGGGTCTATGAGTACCCCTCAAGTCCCACCTATGGCTATCTTTAATGGCCAAATTTTCTCAGCTGGTCCTTGGTTCTATCACCAGCACCTCTTATGTTCCACCTATGGCTATCTTAATGACTGCACTTTCTCAGATGGTTCTCAGTTTTATCAGTGCCCTCCAAGTCCCACCTATGTCTACCTTCATTTAAGCACTTTCTGTGCCGGTCTTCGGAGTACTCTATGAGTACCCTTCAAGCTCAACCTATGGCTATGTATCCATGGCTTTGTTCTGTCAGCACCTCTCATGTTTCACCTATGTCTATCTTAGTGTCTGCACTTTCTCAGCTGGTCCACAGTTCTACCAGAACCCCTCAAGTACCACCTATGGTTGGGACTCTCTGTGCTGGTCCTCTGGTCTATAAGGATCCCTCAAGTCTCACCTATGGCTATCTCAATGACCGCATTTTCTCAGCTGGTCCTTGGTTCTATCACCAGCACCATGAGGAGATTAAGGGGGGATATGATCAACATTTACAAATATATAAGGGGTCCATATAGTGAACTTGGTGTTGAGTTATTCACTTTACAGTCAACAAAGAGGACAAGGGGGCACTCTTTACGTCTAGAGGAAAAGAGATTTCATCTCCAAATACGGAAAGGTTTCTTCACAGTAAGAGCTGTGAAAATGTGGAATAGACTCCCTGCAGAGGTGGTTCTGGCCAGCTCAGTAGATTGCTATAAGAAAGGCCTGGATTATTTCCTAAATGTACATAATATAACTGGGTACTAACATTTATAGGTAAAGTTGATCCGAGGAAAATCCGGTTGCCTCTCGGGGGATCAGGAAGGATTTTTTTCCCCTGCTTTAGCAAATTGGATCATGCTCTGCTGGGGTTTTTCGCCTTCCTTTGGATCAACTGTGGGTATAGAATTGGTTATATGGGATTGTATGTTATTATTTATTTATTTTGTGGTTGAACTGGATGGACTTGTGACTTTTTTTCAATCTGACTAACTATGTAACTATGTAACTATGTTCCACCTATGGCTATCTTAATGACCGCACTTTCTCAGATGGTCCTCAGTTTTATCAGTGCCCTCCAACTTCCACCTATGGCTTAGTGCACTTTCTCAGCTGCTGCTCTGTTCTGTCAGTACCACTCAAGTCCCACTTATGACTATCTTAATAATGGCACTTTCTCATCTGGTCCTTGGTCCTATCATCACCCTTTAAGTCCCACCCATGGCTACCTTAGTGTCTGCACTTTCTCAGCTGGTCTACGGGTCTACCAGCGCCCCTCAAGTCT